>NW_015150477.1:683176-684322 GCF_000732505.1 Cyprinodon variegatus | reverse complement strand
TATAGGCTTAGACTGCTGGAGGACATAGGGACCCCTTTTTACCATTCTGCTTCATTCTATCTCTATTCTCCCACTCTGCAGAATTTGTTTGTTGAATCTCAGAAGCTACAGTCTCTCTGCTTTTTCTCATAGTAGCTTCATCTGGTCTGTTCCTAAACTGTTCTCAATTTAGTTTTGTCCCATTAAATGTTTGAAATGATCAACAATCTTTTAAAGGCCATATTATTCTACCTCTGAAAATAAGAAAAATTAACACTCAGGCCCACAGAGAAGGTTTATAGCCATTTGTGCAGAAAAATTCCTGTCAGATTAAGCAAGTAGCCTTTAGCAAAAAGCTGCTCATTCAGCCCTCTTCTAAATTAGCCGTTTTGGCTTTCCACACCCTTGTCCTACCGAAGGCCATCCCTCACAACCTGCAACCATGACAACCATCTAGCCTTTGTAATGATGGCCTAGGAGCATGGAATAATACATTATGTGAAGGCTGTAGCTTGAGTGATGGGCTAAAGACAGACCGCTCTGGACAGCTTATTTCCCCTTATGACATCATCAGGGGAATGCTTTTCAAACTGAGTATTTTGAGCACACATCTAAGAGGTGGAGAAAGGCAATGATAGAGGTGAAAGGGTTTCTTTTTTTATTTGTGAACCTTGTGAACAGGTTTCAGGACACATGACTTGGCAATATGTATATATATAAAGTTCATTTTGCATAATTTGGGGCACTTATATGAGACAAAAATGAACTAAGGAAACCTAATGATTGTATTAATGAATAAAGGTTATCCAAAAAAAAAAAAAAACTGGCCTCTCACTGTTACCAGTTATGGAATGGCACCAACAACTGGCATTACGTACAGTGAGTGTTTGGTTTCAGTGATTCATCTGAACCCACTTAATAAGTAATATTAATAACTAATCAATCTCTTTAAAAAGTCTACCTTCCCTTAATATGATGAGGTATGTAAAATAATTTCTCAATTAAATAAGATGTTTAATTTTTAGGAAAAAACATCTAATTGTTCTTATTTTAAATGCATCATATCCAATTATCTAATTTTAATGACAAAAATAGTCATTACATTGGCAGATCATCATATTTATCTGCTTAAATTAAGAGCATATGAACCTATTTTCAGATTCCTTA
>NW_015150477.1:674771-680366 GCF_000732505.1 Cyprinodon variegatus | reverse complement strand
ACAGCACCAAGCTTATGGTTCCTTTACTGCAAACATTCAGGCACTGGAGCAGCAAAGCAGATGCAGAGCATCACATTACCAGGTGTGAAATGGTTTGATCCCAGATAAAAATGTAACTTTTTGTCTCATCACCAGAATGTTTTCCCAGCCGTAATCAGGATGTATGTTGGTTAGATGGGCTTTCCGTTTGTTTTGGGTCAGCAGTGAATTCTTCTCAGCAGCTCAGTCTGTTTCTTATCTCTGAATCATGACCTCTGACCTTAACTGAACTGATTGAGGCCTGCTGAGGTTCAGATGTTCTGGAATCTCTTCTGACCTCCTGGATAAGTCGTTGATTCAAGTCTTGAAGTGATTTTGGTAGATAGACCCCCCTGAAGATTCCTCACTGCCTCACATTATCTCCATATGTTCAGCGGGGTCCTAAAACTGATAGAAGACAGTGAAATTAAATATCTTTTAGGTCTAACACTGTTAATTTCTTGACATTTTTAAACCTACTTCATGTTGTCAGGTCGGATTCATTTAGGGGATTTTTCAATTTTTCAGATATGAAGTTAAATGTAGCTTTTCCTGATTACTCATTTTAATTATCTTATGCCAACAAAAGGAAAAGGGGTAAATGCTTAAAAAAAAATGAAGATAAATGAAATATTATGAAATATTATATTCAATTAAATTGCGTTTGTTGGATTTTCAAACTTTCTTTGATGTGAAACATTTAAACATTTAAAAAAAAAAGTCAAAAAAAGAAAAAAATTGTATGGCACCTGATCTGTATCTCACCTATTAGAACATGTGGTCATAATGTAATGCCTGATGCACTGAGAGTGGAAGCAGCAACAGGGTGGCCAACCTGTTCTCACTTTAAAGACATTGAGTCGAACAGACTTGGGAAGAGCCGGAGCTCTTGCCTCATGCCGACAGCAGCGTCTCTCGCTCTGAGCTTTTGCATTGCGTCGCTCCTTCCTTCTCTTCCTCCTCCCTCCCTCACTTACTCTATTAAATTTCCAGTCACACAACAGTGCAGTGAATATCCCTCCCTCTCGCTAACTCTCACACACTCTCACCCCCCCAGTCCTGCTCCTTTACCTCAGTAGTTAGTGGAGGTGTTGTTGTCCTCCAGTCTCCGACTCTTATTGACTCTTTTCTCCCCTCGTTTTGCTTTGAACCTCTCAATCCAGCTTCTCTCTTTTCCCCATCCTCTTCAGTTCGTTATTCAGAAGAGCTTTCTCACATTTTGTCCTCTTCCTCCCCAACCCGCCCCTGTTTGTCTCTCTCTGTGCTGCAGTGTCTTCTCGGGCTGTGTGGTGTGGAGCATAACCTCCCTTTTTACTCCCTCTCCGTGCTGTGTTTGTGCAGCGCTTGCTCCGTCAGCCTTTAACTGACTGATTGAGTGGACACCGCAGGCCGATAATGAATAAAGATGTGAGCCTCTGTGAGAATTAATGCGCCTCATATGAAGACAAAAAGCAGACCTTTGAGAGTTGTTCTCCCCTCCTGTGCTGGGTTTGCTGCTACGCTGGCAGAGAGAGTGGAACCGGTTGTGGGGTCACGCTCAGGTCCACACCAGTTGCTGCACTGGGGTGCAACCTCTGACCTGTCGCTGTGCTTTCCTGAAAAAGGCCTGTTGAGAGGAAGTGGAGCAGATATGCCCTTTGCTGTCAGAAACAGCCCCCCTGCCTTTCTCTTCCCACCAGGCGTGCATCTCCTCACACTTTGGCTCCATGCTGAACTCCTCGGAGCCTCCCAAGGTCTGAAACTGAGGCCCCAATCCGTATCTGATGATTAAACAGCACGCCTTCGACTGGAGAGTCCAAACTGAACACTCAGCCCGTTGTGACAAGCATGCAAGGGTTGAACGCTCGAACACTTCTTCTTATGTACTCTCAGTTTTTCACCTGCAGAGATGGAAGATGCTCCTTTAAACACAGGGCTAACCAACCTTGCATCTCCATCAGTAACGCTGCAATAAAAAGCAGTTTTGTTTGGCCACACTAAGGCCAGACTGCCAGACTGTCTCCCCCCTCATTCCTTTAAACTGTTAAAGCTGCAGTATCTAGAGTAGTTATGAATATCCGATGGATCAGTGCTCTAGTATCCACGATTTAACACGAGCTAAAGTGGATCAGGTTGTCAGAACCCGTGTCATGGTGAAAAGAAAGCGCACCATCTTTCATTTCTACAGAAGTATGACAGAAAATGATCAGGAAATAATCAAGAATCTATGCTTAAAGAACCCTGACACCTCAGTGTTAAGTGATTAATGTTCTCAAAGCCTAAAAACGGCTCCTAAAGTGGATCAAAAAATGTTTGGAGTAGTAAGGAGGACTTTTACTAAAGAAACAGACAGCTGATTGGCCGATCGGCCATCTGAATTATATGAAAGTGAACTAATTAAAGTCCAACATTGATTTCAACCACACCTTAACAAAATGATTTTAGAAAATACACTCTTGAAACAGGCCTGGACAAAATGGAAGGTACCATCAACTTAATATTTTATTGCACAACCTTTTGAGGCAATAACTGCAATCTAACATTTCCTGTAGCTGTCAATGAACCGTCACTCCTCTCAGCATATTTTGGACCCAACCTGAGCAAACTGCTCCATTTTTCTCATGTTTGAAGTGTGCCCCCACTCCAGACAACTTGTTTCAGTTCCTTCCAAAAAATATTCAATAGGATTTAGGTCAAAGTCTAATATTTTCCTCTTAGCCATTCTTGGGTTTTTTTAGTTGTGAATTTTGAGTCATTATCCTGCTGAAGATCCATGAGCCNTGTATGGCACCTGATCTGTATCTCACCTATTAGAACATGTGGTCATAATGTAATGCCTGATGCACTGAGAGTGGAAGCAGCAACAGGGTGGCCAACCTGTTCTCACTTTAAAGACATTGAGTCGAACAGACTTGGGAAGAGCCGGAGCTCTTGCCTCATGCCGACAGCAGCGTCTCTCGCTCTGAGCTTTTGCATTGCGTCGCTCCTTCCTTCTCTTCCTCCTCCCTCCCTCACTTACTCTATTAAATTTCCAGTCACACAACAGTGCAGTGAATATCCCTCCCTCTCGCTAACTCTCACACACTCTCACCCCCCCAGTCCTGCTCCTTTACCTCAGTAGTTAGTGGAGGTGTTGTTGTCCTCCAGTCTCCGACTCTTATTGACTCTTTTCTCCCCTCGTTTTGCTTTGAACCTCTCAATCCAGCTTCTCTCTTTTCCCCATCCTCTTCAGTTCGTTATTCAGAAGAGCTTTCTCACATTTTGTCCTCTTCCTCCCCAACCCGCCCCTGTTTGTCTCTCTCTGTGCTGCAGTGTCTTCTCGGGCTGTGTGGTGTGGAGCATAACCTCCCTTTTTACTCCCTCTCCGTGCTGTGTTTGTGCAGCGCTTGCTCCGTCAGCCTTTAACTGACTGATTGAGTGGACACCGCAGGCCGATAATGAATAAAGATGTGAGCCTCTGTGAGAATTAATGCGCCTCATATGAAGACAAAAAGCAGACCTTTGAGAGTTGTTCTCCCCTCCTGTGCTGGGTTTGCTGCTACGCTGGCAGAGAGAGTGGAACCGGTTGTGGGGTCACGCTCAGGTCCACACCAGTTGCTGCACTGGGGTGCAACCTCTGACCTGTCGCTGTGCTTTCCTGAAAAAGGCCTGTTGAGAGGAAGTGGAGCAGATATGCCCTTTGCTGTCAGAAACAGCCCCCCTGCCTTTCTCTTCCCACCAGGCGTGCATCTCCTCACACTTTGGCTCCATGCTGAACTCCTCGGAGCCTCCCAAGGTCTGAAACTGAGGCCCCAATCCGTATCTGATGATTAAACAGCACGCCTTCGACTGGAGAGTCCAAACTGAACACTCAGCCCGTTGTGACAAGCATGCAAGGGTTGAACGCTCGAACACTTCTTCTTATGTACTCTCAGTTTTTCACCTGCAGAGATGGAAGATGCTCCTTTAAACACAGGGCTAACCAACCTTGCATCTCCATCAGTAACGCTGCAATAAAAAGCAGTTTTGTTTGGCCACACTAAGGCCAGACTGCCAGACTGTCTCCCCCCTCATTCCTTTAAACTGTTAAAGCTGCAGTATCTAGAGTAGTTATGAATATCCGATGGATCAGTGCTCTAGTATCCACGATTTAACACGAGCTAAAGTGGATCAGGTTGTCAGAACCCGTGTCATGGTGAAAAGAAAGCGCACCATCTTTCATTTCTACAGAAGTATGACAGAAAATGATCAGGAAATAATCAAGAATCTATGCTTAAAGAACCCTGACACCTCAGTGTTAAGTGATTAATGTTCTCAAAGCCTAAAAACGGCTCCTAAAGTGGATCAAAAAATGTTTGGAGTAGTAAGGAGGGCTTTTAATGAAGAAACAGAGACAGCTGATTGGCTGATCGGCCATCTGAATTATATGAAAGTGAACTAATTAAAGTCCAACATTGATTTCAACCACACCTTAACAAAATGATTTTAGAAAATACACTCTTGAAACAGGCCTGGACAAAATGGAAGGTACCATCAACTTAATATTTTATTGCACAACCTTTTGAGGCAATAACTGCAATCTAACATTTCCTGTAGCTGTCAATGAACCGTCACTCCTCTCAGCATATTTTGGACCCAACCTGAGCAAACTGCTCCATTTTTCTCATGTTTGAAGTGTGCCCCCACTCCAGACAACTTGTTTCAGTTCCTTCCAAAAAATATTCAATAGGATTTAGGTCAAAGTCTAATATTTTCCTCTTAGCCATTCTTGGGTTTTTTTAGTTGTGAATTTTGAGTCATTATCCTGCTGAAGATCCATGAGCCTCGACTGAGACCAAGCTTTCTGACACTGGGCAGCACATTTCTCTCTAGAATCCCTTGATAGTCTTGAGATATAATTTTACCCTGCAGAGATTCAGACACCTCGAGCAAGATAAAGCAAAGCAGCCCAGGTCATAACAGAGCCTCTTCCGTGTTTCACAGTAACGACAACGTTCTTTTCCTAATATGACTCATTTTTCCATCTGTGAACAAAGAGCTGATGTTCCTCAGCAGAAAGTTAAATATTTTAATAGTTTAGAAAATTCCAGTCTGGTTTTTCGATGATTATTATTTTGGAATAGTATATTAACATTAGAAACATTTTGGTTCCCACACCTCGGTTAACATCAAAGGATGGACTTCGAAGGACTTTCCAGAGCTATTTTCCAAACTTTCACTGCGTCAGATCATTTACCTCCTGCTACCACTTAAACTATCATCTATTGCTACATTTAGATGGGCGAAAGTAATTGGAATAAACAGTTGATGGGACCAACAATGTGTTATGAAAACATGCCAGGTGTGACATTGAGAGGAGAGGTTTAATCTGACTAAGTTAAAAAAAACGAACCACTGGACTTGGTTTTCTACGTTTAAAGATGTTTTGCTTCCCGTACAGGAAGCTTTCTCAATTCAAAGCGTCTGGAGTAGGTTTTGAGTTCCAGGCTTACATAGTGCTCCCATGTCCTCTGACATGGGAGTTGGCTCGGAGCTCGTCTGCCTGGCTGTGTGTTTCCTGGACGGGGCCGCCTTTTACAGCTGCTTTTTGTATCTCTGCTTCTGTCTCCTTGAACCCCA
>NW_015150477.1:653895-674205 GCF_000732505.1 Cyprinodon variegatus | reverse complement strand
ATTCTGAGAAAAAAAGTCAGAATTTAAAAAAAAAAGTCAGAATTCTGAGAAAAAATTCAGAATTCTATGGAAAAAAGTCAGAATTCTGAGATTAAAGTCAGAATTCTGACTTTTTTCCCATACTAAACTGAAATAAAATTTAAAAATCTGTTAACTTTTTTTTTTTTTTCCACTGGCCCTAATCCTCCTCCGTAATCACGAACACAGATGGTTAGAAAATAAGTCTTTATAACCCTGACCTGACTGAGGGGTAACAGCAGCTGCTGCTCTCATCTTTCCATCTTGGAATTGGGTTAACTTTGATACAGATCCTCACTCTGATTATTACTTTCAGTTATTAAAGCATTTCAGTATAAAAATGGTTGGTACTTGGTATTTTTATTTTTACCAGATGCGTACCTCAATGGACAAAAGGGAAAACTCGCCCTAACTTCTGGGTGTTACTGATAAACTAATCAAACAGCAGGACCATTATAGTTGTGTCGAGTTTGATCGTCTTTCCTCATCTTCCATCGTTCGATTCTGTCAACACCTTCCCAGCGAAACAAAATCCGCCCCCCAGGCCTAAGATCCTCATCTCTCCTTCAGTTAGTACCTAAACTACCTCAGCAGAAAACTAATGAACCATTATATTTCCCATTTCTGGGTTAGATTTAGTCTGACAAAATGCACATCATCCTTGGAAGCATTTGCTAAAGGAAAGGGTGTTTTTATATATTGGGTAGAAGGTAAGCTCAAAGGGATACTATTGTCTTTAAAGCAGCACGCTGGTTTCAACCGCCTTTCCAAACCTCACTGATGGCTTTGGAGTCTGTTTGTCTCTTTTACATTTGTTTTGTGGATCTGTAGAAGGCTTATGTCCCTGTCCCTTGAGGCAGCTGCGGGGGTGCCGGGGACATCCGTTCTGGTTTGGTCTAAGCCCGGGCTGCTCTTACCTCTAATCCTGTTTGTAGCTTTCATGGACAGGATCTGGAGGCGTATTGGTGGAAGGTGATGTGTTTGAGGGTTACAGGTTTTCATCGTTGGATTTTGTAAATCATTTGGTTTTGTTGGGTTCCTCAGCGTTGACCCGAAAGCTTCCTTACAGAGGATCAGATGCTGCGATGAGTTAACGGTGGACGGCTCCCTACAGTTGCGGGTGGGTTTTGCAGGGGGTCAGTTCCTGAGAGATTATTAGAAGAAATGAGTTTCCTCTGTAGTGCTCGTCCACACAGACGGGGTGATGTTTCCTCCCCAGGGAAGTCGTTGCTCATGCATTGAAAGAAATGCTCTATGCTTCCTGAAGTCAGATCAGATCTAGAACTTATAAAAGGGTTTATTTATTCCTTCCAATCAAGGAACACTTTGGCATCTCCAGAATGAGCTGCAGTGTGTCCCTGATGAGGAACGTCTGGGTTTACTTCTACGCTAGCAGCCATCACCTGATTTTAGACGAGCAGAAGAAAACAACCAAATAGATGAACGACACTCCAGAGGAAACAGCATTTAAATCAATGTGTTTAAAAATTCACGTTAAAGGACTTTTTATATCCAGAATAATAATTTCCGAGTCATTTATTCCAGTTTTTGTTTGTTTCCCACCTGTATGAACATTAAACCTATAGGATCACAACTATAGTCCTTGTTAAAAAGCAGCTGATTGGCCAAATATGCAGCTTCTGTTTGCTGAAGCTCTAATCAGTGGCTTTAATTTAGCTTAGACGTTTTAAAGGACATCATTATTGTAGGAAGCTGGAGCTGATGGATGAGAGGGAAAAACCGAGGCTAAGCCTGGGCTCCGAGGGGCCGCCCAGTGATTAAAGGATGGGAGGGATGGGCTCCAGCATCTGAGGGACCACTGTCTGTGAATCCATTTAAAAAAAGGAAAAAAATGGGCTGATGAGGGGGGAAAGAGAGAGAAAGGCTCAAAAACAAGAACCCGCTGTCATCGTATCTTAGCAACCATCTCCCAGGTGACACACAGTCTGACATCACTTCCTGTGGATGAGTATTTAGACACTGCATTGAGTCTAAGGAGCTGCACAAGCAGAGACACGTTGTGTAGGTTCAGGCCGTATGTCGCTGTCCTCTCAGAATCTTCGGGTCGGATCAACAGCCGGACCGGGTCTGCCTTCATTTAACTCTAAACCGAATCAAATGCATGTAAGGACACATTAAAGATGCTCACTGCAGGCATATAGAGCAAAGCTGCTGGGTGTGCGCATGCGGCCAGCCTGATTGTACACCATGCCAACTGATACCATCTGGTAGGACTAGTTGGCACAGAGAGGCCTGCTATGGTTCCTCGACATATTGGAGTAGTTAAAATTAACACTGTGACACTATTTGGCAGGAAAAGACACTGAACTATCTATTAGTGGATCTATTTCAGCGTCTCTCTCTCACCTTTTGAGTCCAAACTGCAGCAGTGCAGAGGCTCCTGCGTTTATGTGCGTGAACCCTAAAAGATCAAGTACATCTCCAATTTTATATCCTGTTTTATTCCATCTGTAAAGACTTGAGTTTATTTTTTTTTAAGAAAAAAAGAACATTTGCTCTTTCAGCGGTTACAGTTTCTATTCGCAGAGGTTCAGTCCATTATGTAGCATGAAAGATTAGTTTGCTCACAGTTTGACCATTTCAATTAAGAACCTTTATTTTCCTGCGCCCTGCGAACTCTGGCTGCACAGTACTGCTACAAAAAAGAAAGAAAAAAAAAAAGTAACTTTAACCTTAAAACAAGTCAGGAAACATAATGTATATTTATAACGCCAATGTGGAAGCAAGATGGAAAGATTCAAATAAAGACAAAGGTTCCAGAGTCTGTTTTGGTTCCTAGTCCTTTAGAGAAGATCCCTGATGACGTCTTCATCTGTGATGCTGGGGACCTGGGGCATGCCGGGCTGGGGTATGGGTCCTCGCTGACCTCCAGACATTAGCATCTGACCTGCAGACAGAATTAAGATGTTACCATTTTCAGATGGAAAAGGGAGCAGGCTTTATTTTTACAGATAGCTACTTGGAAGGTGAAACAGAGGAAAGCTGTTATGTAAATGAGATTTATTATTGTCATTTTGCAACAATCCCTGAAGAAACTTTTTCACAATGTAATGGAGTATTGTGTTTTCAGTTTTGGGAAAAGATATTAAATCATCACCATTTCGAGTTAAGGTCTTAATATATGGAAATGTTGAATAAATGCACATTTGCTGGAGAGCTGCATTAACCAATGGGTGCCTGGATTTGGAGTGAAACACAAAATTTATGTGAAAAAACGAATTCCGGGCCGATCCAAATGTGATGTAATGTCCTTAAAACTGTTCAAAATGAGTCTCAGTATTGTGTGTGTGAGCCTCCATTTTCCTGTATGAGTTCCCTGGATTTTCTCCCAGACCTGGTCTAAAGCATCCGCCAACTACTGGACAGTCTGTGGCGCAATGTAACGTCGGTAGATGGGACATGAGACACGATGTCCGAGAGGTAATCAATCAGATTCAGATCTGGGGAATGGGTGGAACAGTCCATAGCTTCAATGCCTTTATCCTGTAGGAACTGCTTACACACTCCAGCCACATGAGGTACGTATAGCATTGTCCTGCATTAGGAGGAACCCAGGACCAAACACACTAACATATAGTTTCATAAAGGATCTGAGGATCTCATCTTGGTACCTAATGGCAGTCATTCTAGCCCTGGTGAGCCCATGGAGGGCTGTGTGGCTCTCCAAAGGAATGCCAGTCCACACCACCACTGACCCACTGCCAAACCGGTCATGCTGATAGATGTTGCAAGCAGCAGATCGCTCTCCATGGTTTCTCCAGTCACGTCTCTTAGATGCGCTCAGTGTGAATCTGCTTTCGTCCGTGAAGAAGAGGCCAGCGGCAAATTTGCCAATTCCTGTTTTCTCTGGCAAATGGCAGGAATACTGCACGGTTTTGGGCTGTGAGCACAACCCCCATCTGTGATTGCTGGGCCCTCATACCATCCTCATGGAGTTGGTTTCTAACCGTTTGTGCAGACACATTCTTTTGCAGAGTTTTGGCAGTGCTCCTCCTGTTCCTCCTTGCACAAAGGGGGAGGGGGCGGTGCTTCTGTTGGGTCGTTGCCCTAAACCACATCTGGTGGAGTACAGGCCTGTCTACTGGTTGTGCCTGACAGAGACAGCAAACCTTCATGCAACAGCTTGCATTGGCGTGCCATTCTGGATGAGCTGCACTACCTGAGCCACTTGTGTGAGTTGTAGAGCGTCTAATCCTACAATGAGTGTGAAAGCACCAGCGTCATTTAAAAGTGACCAAATCATCTGCCAGAAAGCGTAGGTACTGAGTAGTCTGTAGTCCCTCACCTCTTTTATTACACCATCTTGGAGAGAAATATCAGCTGTGCTACTGCCATCAACACCAAAGTTAATAGATCTTGGAGATAGGCTTGTTTTTTCCAGTGTAGTCCTGTTTCTCTGACTGTGACTGGCTGGATGTGCTCTCTTCATCCTCTGACATGGGGGCTGGCTCGGAGCTTATTTGCTTGGCTCTGTGTTTTTTGGAGGGGCCCACCTTTTACAGTTGCCTTTTGTATCTCTGCTTCTGTCTCCTTGAACCCCAGTTGGCTTCGGCAGCTGGCCGCTCACACCGAGCCTGGTTCTGCTAGATTTTCTTCCTGTTAGAGGGAGCTTTTCCTCTCCACTGTTGCTACAAGCAAGCTTAGTGTGAGGGATTGCCTCAATGAGTCGATGCAATCAGCTGGTTTTCCTTAGATAGAAAACTTTGGATCAATTTGACTGTATGATCTGGTGAACTGTAAAGTGCCTTTAGATGACATGTTGTGAAATGGCGCTATAGAAATAAACTGAATTGAATTTATTGAGTGTCCTTTGCTAATTGCCAATAATTTCCACCTTTCATCTTTTCCATTTGCTCAAAAGCATGTGAAGTTGTCAATCAGTGTTGCTTCTTAAGTGGACAGTTTGATTTCACAAAAGCTTGATTTGATTGATTTTATATTGTGCTTTTTACATGTTCCTTTTATATCTTTGAGCAGTGTACATAAATAAAAATAAAAGAAAAGAGTAAATATCTGTTCTAAACCATCAATTTCAGTACAGATTTTTTTTTCAGTGCCTCTATTTTAAGATTTACTTCTTTAGTGTTTTTTTTTTTTAAGGAAAATTTTAAATCAAGAACAAGTTTTTTTTTAACCGTTTACATGTGTTGAAATAAATCAAATTGTGCCACGTCTACAGTTTCGACTAACTAGAAAACATCTCTAAAGAGGATACAAGATGCAGACCGTATCACCTTCAACCAGGAAGCAAACAGAAGGAAAATTGCTTGTTTTTACCTTTGGATATATTAATAGTTTCAGTTCAAACATAATATTGATGTGTTTGGATGATGTGCAAACGTTTATTTTTCAATAATTCAATTAGCAGGTGTATAAACTGTTGGAAAACATTTGCCTCGGCTAAAACCTGTTAGCTGAACAGTTACCTGGCTTTAACCAAAAAGATTCAAAAAATATTTGTTTACTACTTTTTCCAGAGATATGTTTTTTTAACCCTTGAAATAAAAAACAGACCTCTAAAACATGTGTAACATCTTAGGCTCTTTAATCGTCTATTAACAGTTTGCTGACCTGTCATGGGCTGCCTCCACTGGCCTTGCATTTGAGCCCCTCCTCCTGGTGTAGGATGGACCATTTGCTGTCCCAGAGCTTGGTGGGACATCATGTTTGGCATGTGAGACACCGCGCCCTGCTGTGGGGAAGAGCAACATTAGAGCCATACAATTTCAGAAGCTGAATACCGTGAATAAAAAGCGATTCGTTGCTCCAACCGGCTGCTGTTGACTAAGTAGAAGACTCCGAAGCTGCGGATTGGCTCCTGGATTCGGGAGACGGAGTATTGATCCCTGTTGTTGGGCCTGCCCGCCTTGTGCAACCTGATTGGGTGGAGCTCCACTGACCGCTGGCTGCTGATTGGTCGGTCCCGTTGCTCTCATTGTCATCTAAACACATGAAATGCTGGTTAAAGATTCATATAGCATTACAAAAATATCGGCACAGAAATGCAGAGCTCTTATGTGGATTTGGACCTATGATGAAAGGCCGTAGCTTTGTTTTGGTCGCTGTAACCGCAGAAAATCCCGCCTCACAAAGATAGGATGTTATAGATAGGATGAGTCTTGAACTGAATTAACCTGTGTCAAGAGGCACAGATGCACCGACTGATGTAATTGGGAGAGAATACCGCAATTTTTTACATTTTTCAAAATAAAACATCACTTAGACTCTGATCGTCGAGATATATATATATATATATTTACTTTTTTCTGTGCGGCCCGGTACCAAATGACCCACGGACCGGTACCGGTCCGCGGCCCGGTGGTTGGGGACCGCTGCTTTAGAGCCTCTATTTAGTTATATACCCTCTCTAACACACCTAAACCAAATGATACTGGACCTGTGACCCTGACTAAAGTGGACACAGACAAGGACACTTCATGTTCTGACCTGTTTTCTTCACTAACCTTTCTTATTCGCCATGATTCAACTGCTTTAAAACTAAACAAAACAATGAAATGGCTCCTTGTTAAGAAAACGCACCTATACAGAGCTGATTTTTCACTTGCAGTCTGTCGCCTGTTTCATACCAAACTATCTCAGCTGAGGATGATTTAAAAAAATACATTTGTTCTTCTCAGGTTAACCATTCGATAAAGATGTTGTTTTATTTCATGCTGGTTTGGAGGTTAGAGTTTACCAAGACGAACATACAGAGATATTCTCAACTAGAAATCTGTTAAAAAGGTTAAAAAGAATCCATGCTGATCAGAAGCCTTCGCTCATCGCTGCTTTTAATCTACTGCCGTCATGTAGAAGGTACTACTACACAGCCCTTCTAAAAATAGAAAAAAATAAAATAAAATAATAACTTCTTTAACACGTTGAAGGTTCAGTTGTTGTTTTTACTCTTCTGTTTAATAAGTCTGAGCTTTAAATGATTCACTTTGTCTGAGGAAGAATGAAGTTTGAGATCAGTGATAGAAACTAACAGAAAGGATAACATTCTGGATGTCTGAGACTTTTTACCAGAACGACTTCATTTCTGAAAATTTTGTTTTATATTTCTTGTCCAATAAATGTATATACAGCTTGCCATACTGACAGACTGGGGAGAAATCTCTGCCTGTCACTATTGAAGGAAATAAGGCTTATTAGTAAAGGACTGGTGCAATAAAAGGCCTCCCTTACTGTTGACACATCTCCCTTTTATTATGTCCTCAAAGTACCAAAAATAAAAATGGTCTTTTAACAACAATAATAAATATTACCGGAGCAATAAGTTATATTATTTCTAAGCTGCATTAAAACCCTCACATAAAAGTAACTTATATCAAATAGTTTTGTTTTAAAGAAATAAAAACTGCCCCCATCAGAGCCTCATGGAAGTGTATGCCTACAGGTATTACATGCATGAAAGAAGCTGTGAGTCCAGCAGCCTTTAATCTAAGAGTTCATAAAACAGCTCAGCCTGTAGCCAGTCTGCAAGGTGAATAGAAAGTTAAAATCAGGCGTTAGTGGTTTGGGTTCTCACCATGCTGCCCGGCCTTTGCTGCTCCTCCATTATAGAGACCTGACTAACGGGGGGCATGCCCACCACCACAGACTGGATGCAGAACAGATAAAAGAGGAGGAGAGGAGGTGGGAGGAGAAAGAGACACCTGTAAGGCATGCACCCGAGCAGTCAGTGTCCCCAGCAGAGAGTGTAAGGAGGGGGAAGATTTGGACGGACAGAGCGGGTCTGATAACAGAGAACAGCTTTATTTACCTGCGGGACGTTGTTGTGGGAAACCGGAATGGGACCAGGGGGCCGGTTCAGAAAATTCTGGTTGGGAGGGACTTGATTGGGCTGCATTTGAACCCCTGCTCCACCTAACTGCTGTAAGAGCAAAAAAATAAATAAAAAAGTCAGTATTTAATGCACAAAAAACATCTTGTATATCTAGAACTTGACAAAGTTGAACATAATAAAGTAAAAATAAAATGACTCATGGTTACAAGACAACTATTAATTCGTAATTTTGTGAAGAATGGCAAGAAAAGAGTCTTCGCTGAAAGAATGCCACACCAAGTCCAGTTTACAACAAGCTCTGTGGTCAAATAAACATGTGAAAGAAAGTCCTCCCAACAGATTAGACTAACTAAACCTGACCTATCTGCTGGAAAACCATTAATAATCCCGAATAGACTACGCCCATGACGAAGCACAGTGGTGGAAGCATTAAGTTCAAGGGTTAAAAAGTGGCACTTTCTAATGGCTGCAACATATCTTAAAAAAAACAAACAAAAAAAAAAATAGAAGAGAGAAAAATTATACAACACAGATAAATAACAAGAAGAATAAAATTAAACAAACGGAATAAAAAAAAAAATCTGGTTTAACAAAGAAAATCAGATTTCTTTAAAATCAGCAAACTTTCGTTATACGTTTAGCAGAATTTACAGACATTTTTTTTCCAACTTCAGAATTTATGAGTTAAAGGTTTGTTTACAGTTTAGCTGCAGAAGGGAAAAGCCTCTTATCATTATATGATCCTATCATTATTTGATGGTACATTGCAGAATTAAATGTTTTATATAAATAAATAAATAATTGTAATGTGTTTTTATTTAATGAAAAATGTATGCATTTATTGTAAACCTTCCACTGAGGCATTATCAGGCATTCCCAAACTCGGTCCTCAAGGCCCCCTGTCCTGCAGGTTTTAGAGGTTTCCTTGCTCCAGCACAGCTGATTTTAATTGAAAGCTGATTAACAGGCTTTTGGTCTACTGCAATCATTATAACCAGCTGTGCTGAAGCAGAGAAACCTCTAAAATCTGCAGGACAGGGGGCCTTGAGGACCGAGCTTGGGGATGCCTGCATATGATGTATTTTGGCCTTCCATATACCTCTGGAATCACATAAACACCTCGAACCCCAGCTTGAGAAGCTCTGCTGTCACAGCCCCCAGAGATGCCCCCACCTTTCAGCCATTTAAATTTTATCGCTTTTCTTTTTTTTTATTATTTCAATCACTAGTGGGTGCTAACCTGCTTAGCAGTAAACGGTACCTCCTCGTTTACCCCCTGCACACATACACAGTATATCTCATTATTCATTTGAAATACAGTTAGATATTCAGCAAAAAAGATGAATTTTAAAAAATATAAAAACTAAAGTAAACTTTAGAAAAGGTTTGTATGCAATGGGAACAAACTACTTGTGTTCAAATTCTAAAAAAGTCATAACGCGACTATGCCGCCTTTGAACCCCATCAATCCAAAACTGTGCAGATAAATGTTTACGGTGTGGATTTCTTCTAGCTGCGTTGATCAAAACTACCTAAAAGAAAGGAAAAATAAGGAGAGTGAAAGCTGATTTCCTGGGATCCTTTCATGATTTCAAAGCAATGACTGAAACAGAATCAAAACCAATTTTATTGTGGAATACGTTTTAATTATCCAATCGTCTTAAACAAATACAGCCTGTGATGAGAGTCTGGATCTCAGAACATAAACACTGTAGACACCAATTTACAGGTCAGAATCTCCTAAAAGGGATGTGAGGAGAGTTCTACTCTCTCCCTGCAGAAATCCCTTCTTCCTTAAATCCATTAATCACAGTTAGTTTGAATCAATCAATTCTTTTAAATGCAAAGCTCAGTAAAACACTAATACTCAGCATTGGTAGCTGTGTTTAACTGTTGAACTTGCTAATGGAAATTATGTTGCATAATTTTGACGTTAACAGAATATATAAGGGAATATGACTGAAACAAAGTAAGAAATGAGATGCAAAGCTCAAGCTGTAGTTCAGAGTATAATCAGGGGAGATTTCTACCTCTTTTGTCCGGTTTAACCCGGTTTCCTGCACCAGAAATAGAAAGGGTACAGAGAGCTATTCATAAACGCTATCTGAAGTTCTATAAAGGTTTCATGTAATGGAAACAGAACTTTATTTCTTAAAAGCAAGTAAAACTAACACTAAAACTAATATTTTTATACATGCAAAATGAATCTTAAAAGGAAGAACACAGACACCACCCGTCTGCTGTTTCTACACCCTCCTTCTGTTGACATAAAGTATATGTACAGCACATAGATTTTCTTTATGTTAGCAGTGTTGAACGCTTGCTAGGATGCGTTTACACTCATTTTGTCAGACAGCAAATGGAAAGTGAAAAACAAACACTGACAACAAATGAGGATTTAACTCAAAGCCCCACCTGCGAGGTGTTTAACTAAACCTCGACCTCACTCACTAAAATCTGCAGCAGAATCTGGAGAAACAATAAAAAAATCATGTCGAAAATTGCAAATGAATAACAGAAATCAGAGGCTTTCCACAGTTTTTAAAGGTGCATCTTTTACTGCACCTCACTGTGACTAAAGTTATGATTTAATGTTTTATTCACACAAGATCTAGTAGTTCTCATCAGTCTGTCATCAATGGAACGGGGAGAAACAAAAAGGCAAAGAAAACTGATGAAAAATGAGTAAAACATTTGGCTCTGCTAACATAACGATCCAAACTTCCTCCACAGATGACAGGAAATCTACGTTGGTGTTCAGAACCCAACCAGGCTGAAGCCTTTTATGAAGTAAAACCCGCTAAAATTCCAGCTCTGTTTTTCAGAGTGAAAGAATTGCAGACTGAGAGAGTGAAAACCAAACGGCAAACATCTTTTGCAGAAATTTTAAATATTCAGATAGGAGCAGTTTGAGGAACCCTAAGAATGCAATGGTTGCAGAGTCAAGGTGAGGGGCTGTTTGGACACCAGCGGAGTGTGGCTGAGTTGTACAGAATGGGCTCAAAAAATGATTTAATTCCAAATTAAAAGCTAGATTTTTAAAACTTGGACACAACAGTTTCAAAAAAAGTGTCAGATTTTTTTGGCAAAATTTAGACCTTTTGGATGATGTGAAAAAAAGTCATGTAGAAATGGTGCAAATTACTTCAACACTGCAAAAAATGGAAATCTAAAGGAAATAATAAGTATTTTTTTCTTAAAATAAGTGTGTTTTTCCTTAAGGACATAAGTGAGACACTTTGCAAATGGAAAGTGCATTTAAAATAGAAAAAAAAACAAACAATTGAATTGTCTTACTACTCGAATTAAGGGTAAATACATGTAATTTATCTTTTTCTAGATGGCTTTTGCAGCGAAGTCATTTAATGAAACATTACTGGATGTTTTCAGGTTTACTCCAGCTTCCAACCTTGAAACTAATAGAAAACCAGCTTCACAAAAATCTCCAAAAAAATCCATTCTGTGCTCTTAAAAATGAAGAGATCAAACCGCCTGTTTTACTCAGAGTTTAACCACTCTGAATGTGTGTTAAGGTACCATCCAGTGGTGCTTTTTTATTTCACTAAATGATTTAAGCAGACAATAAAAACACAGCTGGGTTATAAATGATTGATTTCCACCACAGGATTTCACAACCAGTTTATACAAAGTGCACAAAAACAAACACAAACAAATTGAGCTTGGTGCGTATTTAGGTTAATGATATCGCAAGAGGCTGAAGAACGGAGCTGATCTGCTGTTACAGGAAGTCATTATGGCTGAAGAAATACTTTTAATAAAGATTTTTGAAGCATTTGCGTTGCAAATGTCTCAACCTGAGACGTTTTCAGAGGAGATCCACTAATAAAAAGTTCTACTTTGCTCAGTATTCGTAGCTATAGACCTACAGGCATTCTAGAGGTCAGACACTGATGCTGGAAACCAAGGCCTGCCTCTTAACGGGCTTTCTTTGTGCCCCGGTGTGCAACCTTCTTACAGCAGGAATGGTCCGCGGGAAATTGTCCAAAACGCTTCTGTTTGATGAAGGGAGTTCCTTTAGCTCTAACTAAGCAGCTGAGGGCAACTACGACTAATCAGCCAAACCCATAGAGTCCTCTAGACAAAACTTTACACCTGCTGGTCTCCTGGTACCTGCCAGGCCCAGGCTCTTTCACTGGTTTCTCAGACATTACTCCAGAGGACCTGAGTCCAGAGAGGCGTTTAGACCATCCATCTTTAAAGACATCGAGGTGCAACACTTTCTGCAGAGGAAGGAAACAATGCTGCCCTTTGCAGGAAAGCTGTAGGTTCTTGATAACCTTCTTAAATGTAAGCATCAGGGTTCCTACAGCATAAGGCAATTTAAATTTAAGACTTTTTAATACCAATTAAGGCCTTAGTTTTATTTTGAAGAATTCAATGCCTTTTAAGACTTTTTAAGGACCCACGGGAACCCTGAGCATGGATTAGGCCAACTTTTAATAACTTGGCTAAAAGTGATCTGTAAGGATCTTTCTTTGAGCTGCAGTGTTGCCAAATCCTCCTGGAATCTGTTCAGCGCCTCACACGTGCCTCTTCCTGGCCAATAAGTGGCGCACTCGCGCTCTGTTCCGTTTGATACCCAGTTCCAGGTCCGCTAATGGTAACCTTAGCTAATATTTAACTTGCTTTTCCAGAAGGAAACAGCATCCCCTGCATGGTTTCTAAACTCCTTCGATTTCTTAAGTTGGCACATTGCTCTAAAGCTTGACTGATGTTTATCTTCAATATCTTTCTTTTTCTTTATTTTGGCCTGAATTTGAGAAATGTGATGCCAAGAGGAAACCATTTCTCGGTTCTGTTATAGAGCTGAAAGGATCTGGCAACTCCTCGCGTCACTTCAATCTACTATTTCTTTTGGTGGAGAATCTCTTGTGCTTATGCTAGCATAGTAACCCAAAGTTTATATTTTTTTTTTATTTTGGACCCATTAAGTTAATAAATTAGTAAAATTTATACTTTTATTCTGCACCACACTAGATGTTCTGCGGATGTATTATTTTTATTAAAAGTTAATAGCTTTGGTAAAAAAATTGCAACTAAAACTTTCAGGAATTACCACGAAAATGAATGAATAATCAGGAAACGTTTAGGAGAAGATAAAGTATAAACTACATCTAAGGTGAGTTCGGTTTATTTACAGCAAAGTCTGTCAGGTTACTTTAAGAATCAAAGTTCTGATTTTTCTAAAATGAAAGTTAACAATATCCAGCTGCTGAAGCTTCCTCTCCACAGCCCTGCAAAAGAGCTTCAATCTGTTTCCACACTCAGGGAGACACAAGGGGAAATGAAAGGCATTTCATCTCCACTCCCAGCTAAAATTATTAACTTTAGACACAGGAAAGCGAGATGGAAAAACACCTTCACTCATCCATCATACTGAATCTGAACAAATCACCCTGGGATGGTGCTAACGGGCACCTCACTCACTGACCAACAACAGCGATGAAACAAACAGCTGTGGGTCTTTTAAGGAAACCAACAGAGGAAAACAAAAAAACTCCTGCTATGATTCATCTCCTGCCTTTAGACCCGGTAATCTGTTCGATCTTCGATGGAGAGTCTGCATCACTTGAAACGCCATAATATTCAATTCTAAAAAAGGAACAAACAGTCATCTGGCTGCTGAAGAAGAACGCCACTCTGAGGGTTCTGCACAGAGAAACCTTAACCACTGGTCCGAATTTAATTTTAATTATGTTCAAATTGCTGTAGCACTTCCTTATTAGCAATGCAGCGCTGAATTTGTGATGATACACATGAGGCAGAGGTAGAGAAAAGTCTTCATTAAAATTTCATGTCATCTGCCTTCCCTACAAGCCCGATACTCATACACACGACTCATGAGTCACATATTGGGCCACTCGCAGAGACGTAAAATTAGCAGGATGGTTAGACAAGAGCCATCATCACCGATGATATCAGAGCGCGAGCGGCAATGTAATCTGAATCGTGTAAACTCGCCAAGCAGCTTTATTTTTAAAGAGCAACATGCTGCTCCCCTGTGCTGTTTAACAGCCGTGCAGCACCTCTCCTCCGCGCGAGAAGCTGGAGCGAAGCCATGTGACGGAAACACGGCTAATCTGAGGGACGAGTTCTAATTCGGACCGTCTGCAGGGATGAAAACGGAAGCGGGTACGCTTTTAGGAAGAGGAGGGTGGCCGTCTGATTTCTGTCCAGGAGGAATGATGTCTGTGCAGCCTGAAAAATTTACACCTCTCTGTTTTAGTCAATGACACATTTAAAGGGTTTAAACTGAGCCCTGCAAAGATGGCAGAGTTTTAAACTCTTTTATAAAAAGGCTTAAGAATTTAAATTATATCAAGAATGAAAATAAAGAAAAAGTCATTTAAAGTTTTCTTATAAAATAGTAAGGAATAGAAAAGGACAAGTGAGGAGCTCATAATCAGGACCTTGTTCCTCAGCTGTTTGAACCAGGTGTGAGAGAGGGGACACCAAGGTGAGATCTAAAGAGGTCATAAGGAAGATCGAAACAATTTAGGAGTCCAAGGTGGGACTTAATGAGGTCTCAAAAGAATTAAAATCAATCGTTTCACTGTAGGGGATAAAAATGGAGGACATTCAAAGCATCTGTCAACATGCCAAAGTCTAAAGACCCGAGCAAATTCACCTGGAGAGAAGATGCTAGAAGAAAAAAAATATTTAGTCATCGCAGCTTATGAGGGTGTAGGCCTGTTCATTAAAAGACAAACTGCATGAGGCATGCAAGAAGGATGAAGACACTAAACAGGGTTCCTACAGCATAAGGCAAGTTAAATTCAAGACGTTTTAAGACTTTTTAATGCCACTTGAAATAAAAATTTAAGACCAAATTCACAAGAAACACAAGAAAAACCTGCTTGCAACAACTTAACCCAAAGGTTTATTTTAACATAAACCACTGCACTAATGTTTCAAATTTTGAAAAGCTTCCCATACAGGAAGAAAGCTAAAAACACACAAATGACAGTTATATTTGAACAATTATTTAACTGAATTCACAAACTTTGTTTTAGCAGGGAACAAAACAAATCAGTTTTAAAGACACAACAAAGCCAGTGCTAAGTCTTTTTTGCAGCTATTTTTCGTTTTATTAGTACGTTAGTTGATTTGGTGATAAGTGGAGGCGTTACAGAGACAAGGGTGGAACAAAACTGAGAAATACCGGCTGTTTCTCTGTAACTCCATTTTGGTGCTTTGTGTGTCGCGCTTCGCATGTGCGACTCCCCTGCCTTAATTCCCATCGTTCCGAGGGAAATGGCGCATCTCCCAAATGTCCCAGCCGCAACGCTTTTATTGGTTCCGCTATCGGTACGGAACCAATAATGCTGAGCCGTTTTTGTTTTTTTTTTTAATAAAAAAAAAAGTTTTCAATTTTAATGTTTTATTTAGACTGCAAAAATAAATCGTAATAAAAATAATCCTATTTATGATGTTTTAAAAAATAAGACCTACGAAAGACTAATTTAAGATATTTTAATACCAATTAAGGCTTTAGTTTTATTTTGAAGAATTTAATGCCTTTTAAGACTTTTTAAGGACCCGCGGGAACCCTGCTAAAGTTCCCACAAGAGAACAGAGGCAGCAGAAGAGCTGCAAATGACACCCCTATCCTGCACTGCTTGGCAAATTCAACTGATTTGTGGAACACAAAAAGCAATTTAATCTTAGCTTTCTCTTAAATTCTGTCAAACAATAGGTAGCCTTAAAGAAGAAAAGGAAATGCTTGGATGATCATTAAGCCCCTGTCATACCTCGGCAGTTTAGCTAGCATATGCCTGACGTAAGAAAAATGTGGCTAAAACGCTGGCATACGTCGGGTAAATTTTGGGTCATTCTGTATAAGTTATGAGCACGCTGGCACACGTCGACATATGGCAAGTATATCGAGAAACTTACGATAACTTAGATATACCGTATGATGGCGTATTGGCAGTGTTTTGGTATAAAAGGGGGTTCACAGGAGGAAATCGCCAGTTCTCCTTCAGACATCATCCCCATCATAGGGTGAGCCAGAAGGTGAGTGTGATGGATCCTCCCTTCGTTCACTATCATTTCTTCGTCTTCTTTTTTTAGGTGGGCGACAAACAGCATCTAGGTTAATACTGCGATCAAATAATTCCTTTTATGCTGGCCGGGCGCATGGCTGCCTCACTCAGGACACTGGCCTTAGTCCTCGACGCAGCTGACCCGGGTTCAAATCTAACCAGTGGTCCTTTGTCGCATGTCTATCTCCCTCTCTCATAACCCCTTTCCTCTCAGCCTACTGTCAAATAAACAAGCCACTAGTGCCGTTAAAAACTCAAGACAAAAGTTCTTGACTGTCTTTGAATACTCTATGTATACAGCATTTGATAAAATACAGAAAGTGTGGCGCATGGCGGCGTTTTAGGCGATTCTGGGACGTCAGACATACGCTGGTTAAATCGTCAAGGTGTGACAGGGGCTTTAGCAATTTCCTTTATTAATCCAAAAAAAACAGCTTTAACTTAAAAATGCCAAAGCATTTGTATTAATAAATTTGCATTTTAATATAGGACAACTTAAAAAATTTTACTTCTTTCCTGGATATCTTTGAAAATGGAATGCTAAATCTTTATTTCCAAAGTAACAAACGGGGAGGTCTTGGAGAATAAAATGAAAATTCAGTTTGGTTTACTTATTGCTTATTTTTGAGCACAAATAAAAAAAAAATATATATAAAATAAATGTCTGACTTTGAAATAAAGTATTTCTGCCAATCCAATCTGTCCAAACCTCCCTTTGAGTCTTTTAAATAAAAAAAAAAAAACAAATAAGCAAAACATTTAATATCCAGTGTGGATGATCTGTTACCCATTTTATTTATGAGTCAAATAAAGCAGCTATGACTTTAAAAATAAAAAACTGAATTTTGGTTAAAACATTTTGCATTTCTAATTCAACATTTCATAATAAATCTTAGTTACTTTTGCTGGGACATCTTTTGAAAATTTTATGTAAAATATTTATATTATTTAAAATATTTTTTATTTTTTTTATTGACCTGTCTTTGAAGAGAAAATGATGAAAATGCAGTTTGGATTATTTTTTTAGTTTTCAGCAAAAAAAAAAAAAATTAGCTTACTTTTGAAAATGATAAAGAATTTGCACTAATCCATTTCAATCATAAAACGGTGACACGTTTGATTCCATAAGGTATCGACCAGAAGTTCTGACATCACAGTCTTTGGACTATTTGGACAGAGGACATGTTTGGTATTAAGCTAACTACAGCTTTCCAGGAAAAGACTCTGATACTAACAGTGAAGCACGGAGGTGGAAGAGTCATGACATGTGGACACTTTGCTGCAGGACCAGCCCATTTTGAGCTTTCCCTTTTATCAGAGGATGTTTGAGGAACATCTGAGATCTAATGACATTGAAGCTGAAGGAAAACTCAGAAAACATCAGTAAATCCGCCAAGGAATGGCAGGATGATACATGGAAGAAACCCTGGAAGATCTTATAGTAGACCAGCAGAAGCGTGTGACCACGGCTAAATCTGCCGCCTTCCACTCACCGCTCTGTGCTGCTGGACCTGCTTGTGGTTGGTGATCACTTGCCGGATGCCGTTGACGAAGCCGCTCTGGTCGTTGGGGATGAGGCCCATGAAGATCTTCTTCTTAGAGGAGTACAGCAGCATCAGCACCCGCACCTCACACGGAGAGGTTGTGTGAGGAAAGTGCACACAGCCTGCCTGTAGAAAGAAAAAAATAAACATGCCTGGAATATAAATACATCTATTCACACCTTTTACCATGTTGTTAAAAAAAAAAAGCTAACTTCTATAAGCGGAGGGATTTTTATTTTACTGTGCTAAACCGAAGAAGGTGGACTGTTCCCTCCCTCTGGGTAGGGGGTCGGTTGCTGTATTCGCCTACTCTGTAGGGAGGCTGGACTCTTAGAGAAAGGGTGAGAAGCTGATTTCTGTCCAGGATGTGTGGAGCTACATTCTTTGTTTTTGTTATGCATCTCTTTATCCAACCATTTATGCCACTGGTGGTCAGCTCTTCTACTTCTTAAATCTGATAATAAATGTACCCATGTCTTTATTAAATGTATAATTGTTCTTTTTTTCTAAATACTACTCTTCAGAACATGAACAGAAGGACGTTTAGTTTGTGTTCCCTTTCAGTCACACTCAGCATCTCCTGTCTTTCCCCAAAGATAAAAGAGAACCAAAAACATTAGAATCTTGGAAAGGCACCTGGCTGCTTCACAAAACGAATACAAACTATATAAATTTATAATGCACCTTCTGTGGAGTACAAATTAAATATACTGGACAGCTTGGCTAAATCCTGCACCTGCCTTGCTTGTTCTCCCTCTAGTAAACCTTTACGCCTTGATTAATGTTTTACAACAACAAATTTCTATCTGAAAAGAAGGGTAATCGAAAATTATAATTTGGATTAAAAACAAGAAGCTTAGAGGGCAAGTAAGCACCTCCGTAGGTTTTAAAACTGGAACAAGGAATCACGTTCAGGCCACCTAGTGGACGGAGGAGGAACCCGATTCATTAGGAACAACAAAATAAAACGCATTTAAGGTTTAACAAGATAGGGAAAAAATGAATACTCACAAAACCATTGGCCATGATTCGATACAGGCCCCTCAGGGACTCCATGTCTTTGTTGGTGAAGAGAAACTGAACCATTCGAGAGTTTCTGAACAGGTGACCTAAAGTCGTCTGAAGGAAAACCAACAGAGCATCATTCAGCATCAACTAACAAGCTTCTTCTGCGTAAAAAGCAGAGCAAGAAGAAGTGAAAATAAAAAGTTCGGCTCACCAGTAACTGCTGTGGGATCAGCTGCATGATGAGCTTCTGGGGCCACTGGTCTGTGTTGCTGCAGAGGAAATGTCACGTTCATCAGAAAATAGAAGGATAGTGTGGGACAGAAGACTGGCTTCGATCTACAGGGCAAGCCTACCGGCAGCCCCCAGTCACTGGTTTAACCCTAGCTTTAGCTACTCACAGATTTTCTCCTTGGTTGACGTGAACTTGGCACGGCAGAGAACGTGTCAGTTTGGTTGAATCCATAGACGAAGCTTTGGGCTTCTGCAGAAGAAAGAAACAAACAGTGAAATGTTTAGTAGGGCTGAGAAATTGAAATTAAACCTAAACCTGATTTGGAGATTGTTCTCCTTTGTATTAGGAGTGGAAGCAGTTGAGAAATGAACTGCAGAACTAAACCCTGGGACTTGGAGAGTCTCTGAGGCGCGGCGGTGAACACTGCTGAGGTAAAAGACATGCAGTTTGTCCAGATCAAACCTTTGTCAGTGACCCCAATCAGGAGAAGCAATTACAAAAAGTCCCAACGGGAGAACCGCCAAGTCTCATCTTCAGGGCATCAATACAGGATAAATGATTAATCAATCACACATTAGTCAGGTCCACTGTACTCAATTACAGATTTATTGCGGTGAAGACAAATGGGTAATTTATTTTAAGTGCTGGCTAAGGCAGAAAGGACGTAGAGCAGAGCTGTAGACAGTAACAAAACAATTCTTCCTGCCCTAAATCAGGGCTTGATTACTAGGAGAGAATCCTACAGAGAGAGCAACCTACACAGATCCCGCTGCGCTGTTGAAGCTGCGCTCTGACAAACATCCAATCCTTTGTTTTTATCAACAATTACTTTCTCCAAAGACTGCAGAGTAATTCATCCCAAATATACAAACTGCCCCCAGCAAATAATCAATTCTAAACAGGAGAGCCAGATGAGTTAACTGGAGGAGGAAATCGTAGATTAAGAGCAATGCTTCACGCTCCCAATTTGACCTGTACGGCTGTTTATGGATTTAGACTTCACGTTAACTTCTCCATCTTATTCCTAACTATTTAACTGGCTTCTATAACTCTGACAAACAGATGAGAGAGGATGAGCCGACAGTCGATGGAGACGATTGATCAGACTCTCGCCGCCCAGTGCGAACATATAGTGTGTCCCTCATGAGTGTCACATAAACGCCATCCGCATCCAACTTCTTGGTTCTGCACAGTAAACTCAATCGATTTGACCTTGTGCTAAACCAGTGAACGCAGGACGGTAAATGATGCGTGATTAATCAAAGTGTACAGTAATCAATAAAGGGGGGATTTATTAGGACTTTGCAGGATGGTGGCTGCAGGACATCAGTGATGATTACATCATGTTTCCCTCCCTATAGCATTCATATTAATCACCAGGGAGTAAAAGATTTAGAAAATCAACTGGAGCAATACTGATTGCTGCCATTAAAGCACCAAATGTAAAAAAAAAAAAAAAAGTTTTTCTACTTTATAAATAATTTGAAAAGATGCATTAGCACCTCAGAACTGATTTCATTTGCATTCATTTAAGTTAAGGAGCGATATCTTTTAACAGCTCATTTCTGTCAATTAAAAGCAATTTTTTTAAACGTATGATTAAAAGTTTAATCAAAATATAAGGTTATTTAA
>NW_015150477.1:649074-653059 GCF_000732505.1 Cyprinodon variegatus | reverse complement strand
TCTGAAAAGTCGCTAAATATAGCGAC
Organism: Cyprinodon variegatus; assembly: GCF_000732505.1. Lineage (NCBI taxonomy): Eukaryota > Metazoa > Chordata > Actinopteri > Cyprinodontiformes > Cyprinodontidae > Cyprinodon > Cyprinodon variegatus. The sequence goes on along the minus strand of NW_015150477.1, from coordinate 653,033 downwards.
AAAGTTGCTGAGTTGGCAACACTTTAGTCTTGGCTCTGTTAGTACATCATATGCTTCGTTGATCTGATTGGTTTATTTGGCCTGTCTATCACCAACATAGGCCAATCAGCTAACCAGTATTTTCGCCCCTTCCCAAAATTACTTCAACGGAAGATTTCCAGATGGATATGCGGAGCAAATCTATCTGGCGGAGTCAGGTAACAAGTTAAGGCCAATGAAATCAGAGAGGACTGGGGACCTCAGGACACACAAGGATCCTCACCACAGAAAAACCAGACTCAAAAGTGCCGCATCCAAGAATATTTGTGGAAAGTCTAGTGGAAGGAAAAAGTGCAAAATTAAATGTGAAATGGAATGAATAAATAAAATCAATTACCGTAAATTCCGGACTATAAGCCGCTACTTTTTTCCAACTGTTTGAACACTGCGGCCTACAATACAGAGTGGCTAATACATGTTTTTTTTCATGGCGCGAAAAACAGACCAATAAAATTGATGAGTATTCATAGTTCTCAATGCGTGGAGCCGTGTGAAAACATCCAGCATCACCGGAAGAGGACCGCGAGTGCTCAAGTGAGAGCGACAAGGATGGGACTGAAGTCAGTTACAGCATCCTGGAGCTGTTCCATTCAGACACCGAGGAAGAGGACTTTGAGGGTTTTAGAGCACAGCAGGAAGAAGAAAGTGATTAATGACTTTTCCTGGTCGGCTGCAATGTTCTGTGTGTTGTTCAATTAAAAGTAGCGGTATATGCAGCGTTATTTGCGTGTTACCGACACATACGTATATTTAAATGTGTTACAGGTAGTTTGAAAAAAAAAAAAGCATTCATAATATGTACCGTATTTGTTTGTTTTATCATACAGATTAAATCAAACGTTAAAAAAATGCTCACGTGTAATATCTTTATTTGTAAATATCTCATACAACGTGGAAAACATGCGGCTTAAAATCCGGTGCGGCTCATAAAAGTACAAAATTGATTTTCTTTCTAAAATTAGAGCGTGCGGCTTGTAATCAGGTGCGCCCTATAGTCCGGAATTTACGGTAATTCCAAATTACATTTCAAATGTTCAAAATGTTAAAATCATCCTGCACTCCAAGCATATAAATGGAAAATGTTGTGGAAGGAAAAAGTATTTCCTATTTGCCGTTAAAACACTTTCAATAAAGATAATCAGTCTTAACAAACGTCTTTCCTTTTTCAATAAAAAGGAGACTGTGGCAAAAAGGTGCACAAGCTTAAAGCTTCATGTTAACATCAACGTTGAAAAGATAGTGAGGGCAATCTTTATTTAGAGCTGTTCCTACGTTTGCAAAAATAAAGACAGAAAACGTATAGTCCATTGTTTCTTTTTCTTTTTTTTTTTTTTTACCTCTTGCCACTCCAGAACGCCGCTCCAGGCCACAACTTTATTGGCCACCCCTTGAGGCTGTCCAATGTTGTTTGCATTACCTTGACTTCCAGGAACACCCGCCTAGGGAGAGAAACACACAGTGAGTTATAGTGATATATACATTTTAATTAAAGGTGAAAAACACTCAACTACCTTAGCTTTGCTGAAAAAAACAGAAGTCATTAGAAGAAACACTGAATTTTGCTACAGAACAACAGAACCTGTTTTGTTGTGATCTTTAGGAAAACATTGTTTGGGTTTAAACAGACAGCAGTGAGTTTTTATAATTCGTTCTGACATTAAAGTTCAGAAAACGTTTGAGTCTCCGGACTCCGCTAGAGGCATCAGCAGCAGCTCAAATGAAAGATCTGGCTGGGTTTTTTTTTTTTTGGATCTAAAATCTCATTTTGTCTTTCATTTGTCTGTCATTTAGACAGAGTGAGTCCACTGAGAAATGACTCGTCCTCTTCCAGGGAGACCCATTAGAAGCAGCAACCAGTTTAACAGTCAGGCAGTCTCATTAACCTGCCACAGTTCCCACTTAAGTAATTAATATGGACAAACAAAAGGCAATGCACCACTCCATCTGTGTGTGTTTAATAATGCCGAACCTGCACCGTGGAATCAGCTCCAACACTAATGTGAGGCACTGGAGTGCCTTTAACCAAACGTGTACAAACTGGTCCTATTCCATCCTAATTGGTTTCAGTTATGTAATATTTCCCAAATACAAAGCTGAATAATTCATATTCACACCACTCTACATAACTTTAAAAACTCTAATCATGCAGGGTTTATACAGGAATGAGTAACTCTAATTTAAAGCTCTTAGAAATACTTTTAATGCCATCAACAAGTACCCGTTGTCAGGCTGCAGCCATGTCCCGAATTCCTCGTTTTCCAGTCACTTTTGTTGAAATGAGCATTTTCCCCATTTTCTATTTTTTTCTCCGCCTCAAGGTTCTTTTCTGAACGTACGGCTATATAAAGCAGTTCAGCACAAACATATCGCGATATAATATATCTGACTTTTTTTTTTTAAAGAAAGCATTTTTAATGCCAGAATAATCACATTTAATGACCTTTAATGATTTTTAACCCTGTAAAGCCAAATGTATCATATTTGATACATACGGTTTCTGAAATGTTTTGCGTCTGACACCTTTTGCATAATTTAATGGTAAAAAAAAGCTCAAAATCCTATTGTACACAATCAGATATACCTGATAACAGAGGGCAGAAGACTACACAGAAAATAATCTTGACTTATCACATAGTAATAAATTATTAATATCAAAAATGTATTTTTGTTTTTTCTTTTTACATATTTTGTTAAAAGGCCAAATAAGGACTTCAAACCAAAAAAAAAAGTTATTTTCTGTTTTGTTTTATTCTTGGATCGGGCTTTAAAGGGTTAATGACTCGTGGAAACCCTGTCAGAATGGCAAGAAGAACGCCTTTAGAGACTTTGTATGGTCAAAATACAGCAAACACTTTAACTCATCTGCTTTGATCAGGTGAGAACATCTAAATTTCCAGGCCAACAAACAAAAATCTAAATACTGTGAAAAATTAGTGCAGCATTGTTCATAAAAAAATATTCCCTACATACAGCAATGCTAAACATAATGAATGGAGACACCTAAAGGGCAGTCCAGGAAGTAAACCTGCCAGATAAGCTGGCAACCGTATATTCATGGGTTAAGATGTCCAATTCAAAGTTCAGACATTAACCCAGTTGAGCTGGGTGCAGTTTTACAAACTACTGTGATTTAGGGGGCTGGATACAAAAGCATGACATCCTTTGCATGTTTACATTTGTAAAAAAGGCTTAAAGCTAAGCTCCACTCCAATCCTATTAGTTATTTGCAAGCCGAGAGGAAGCAAGACTATGTATAAACCTAAGAGCTTTAACATTCTGACCACTAATTAAGGAAACTAACATCTCTCCAAACTGGACATAAACATAAACCAGTCCTAGTCACAGAGGTCTAAACAAAAGTTTTTAGTGGTTCTGAGGACTAAAAAAGTGACTGAACGACACCAAACTTTTTCAGTCGTATCCCCTAAACTGCAGATGTTTCCCTCTCTCCATAAAAGGACAACCACGAATCTGGACGTTTTTAAAGTCGTATGGAAGCGGATGTTCCAACCGTTGCATTTCTGAATTCTCCCGAGTCGTGCCCGACTTTACATGAGTGAATAAAGTGAATGTGATTGGTCGTTTATTAAGGGGATTGTTGTGGCGGAAGGTTCGCAAGCAAGTTTGGTTGTGGCCAGTGTCTCAGAAGCATCTTGCTAACCAGTTAGCGACTTAGTGCTAGTATGTTCCCAATGGCATATTACACTGGGAGCACTTCACCTTTAAGTAGCACTACATTGTTAGCTCTACACCTGCCGAAGACACAGACGTCCATTACCGTGAACACTGGGACGTAACTCAAGGGTAAAGTAAATAATGATTCTTATTTCGTATTTAAATTGTTGCGTATATTAGCTGCGACATATGAATCAAGATGCTATGACCAAAAACATTAGATTGACATATGACCGTTGATATAC
>NW_015150477.1:644160-648070 GCF_000732505.1 Cyprinodon variegatus | reverse complement strand
ATATAAGCCAGAATGATTTCACATTTAAATATGACTTCCCTATAACTTTAAATCTCTTTTAAAAACTCATCACTTTTATGTGGCTTTTAATTCTGGGGAGCGGGAGCATTAGGCCAGTAACGTTATCATCTCCACTTTTGCTTTTATTGCTTTGTTTTACTCTGTAATGGGTTTTATTACTCTTGCTTTAACTATTTTATTGCTTATTCTATTTGTGAAGCCCTTTAGTCACTTTGCTGTGTGTGATATTGCTTTATAAATAAAAACTGATTGGTATTTTTACAGACCAGACGAAAAACCTGGTAAAGAATCAACTGGAAAAACTGACATATAGTCTGATGGGTTCTCCTAAAAGCACAAAAGCAATAAAGGAAATAACCTAAAAAAAAAAAAAAAAACTCTTAGTGAGTTTACACACATATGTGGTTTTCCTCTGACTGTGTTGAGCGTTTGTTTTAGGAAACAATGATGGCATCATTTTAAAGAATCTGTTCAGAAACAGTTTAACTTGACCACTTAGTCTCACCGTCGCTCCCAAATAAAAAAAAAAAAATGAAAAAGGCAATTCTTAAAAAAAAAAAAAAAGACAATTTTCACACATGGATAACAACATAAATATAAAACTTAGGATAAGTTCTGGAATATGATATTTAAAACACAACAACAGAATGAAATGAGCATCTCTTACTGTAAACTTTACTGTTTTTAACCTAATTATAACTTAGTTGACACATTTCAGTCTTGGCAACCAAAATAAGAAAAGTTTTTTGGTTCTTAGAGAAGTGACCTGGTTCTAAATGAACTTACGATGGGCTGTGCTGACTGTGGCGTGGGCTGATTCGCTGTGGGCTGCGACTGCTGCTGTGCCTGCTGATTGGCCGCCGGCTGTCCTGGGGTTGGCACAGGCTGCTGTGGATTGGTAGGGACCTGCTGCGGCATCATTGGCTGGCTGTTGGGTGGGGGGTGCTTCAACCCAGTGACCGAAGAGATGGGCGGCGGGTTCGAAAAGGGAGGCCCGCCTGCACCGGCCATCCCTGTAACTGGAGGGAGCCCTACTTCAATAAGTTGGGCAGAAAACCAATCACACAGTAATGCAAAGGTGCAAGTACCCACACTGAGCTGTCGCTGTGCGGATGCTACAGACTGGTACATGCAGTGGAACAGGGATACGTCACTTATGTTTTGATTACATCAAAGCAACGGAGTAATTTATCTTTAAGGGTCTATATCAGGGGTCTTCAACGTTTTCCAGGCCAAGGACCCCCAAACTGATGGCAAGATGGAACGGGGACCTCCTAATGATAAATAGTTGAAATTGTGTTCTAGCAAATTGGTCCTATAGTCGCTCTATTACAGATGGAGTAATGTAAGGAAAGTAATTTCTCCCTGGGATTATTAAAGTATTTCTGATTCCTGGTTGATGGGACATGTGTTGTGAATGAAAGGGTGCCCAGATTGAAAGAGCTCCCGTGTGTCGCTGAATGTGTGCATTGATGACTGAAAGATATCTTCTGCCTGCATTGATCTTTTTATTACAGTGTGTTGAATTCATGTTAATGTGGATTTAAAGACATTTCAATTAGTGGAAAAAATTGCGGGGGGTTGGGGGTATAAAAAAACACTAATCAATCAAAGATTTTGTGACCCCCCTGCAGTACCTCCTTGGACTCCCTAGGGGTCGCGGACCCCCTGTTGAAGACCTCTGGTCTATATAAAGCAAAATTAACTTTTTTTTACCGTTATATAGTGGTATTCCTTCATTAAAATCACGCAAAATGTATTTTCGCTTGATTCCTGCCTCTCTAATTAATCCTCATCAGTTCTGCTGTATGAGCAGCAGCTCCTCCCTGTCCTTTGAAAACGAGCGGATGGAGGAAATCTACATCAGAAGGCCCCCTCCAGGAAGCAGCTCCCTTAACCGCCCTGTGCCGCCCTGTAAACACACGCCCACTTTCTCTGATTGGGGAGGGGGATCCGATGACTCCAGCTCAGAGTTGAGACTAAATAGATCTTTTAGCAGCTAATCTGTATGGGGTAGGAGCTGTTTTATTATTTTTTGTTAGCTAATGTTGTAGTGATGAAAATCTGTCTTTGTCTCCATTCAAACCCAGTTTTAAAGCCTTGCAGGGCAGCCCACTTTCTCATTAAGCCATAAAAAAAAAAAATTAATTGGTAAAATAAAATAAAATTTTAAAAATAAATGGTCAGTTCTGCAGTTTATTTAAAATGATAATGTATAACATGGATGCATAAACACCTGCACTTTATATCAGTGTTAAATTCAGTTTAAAGTAACAGATTATAATCAAAATTGTCTCCGGACGTTTACTGGTTGTTGATTTTCTTTATTCAGCCCCCACTGATTTTTAATTGGTTACCCTTGCTCTAAAATATATGGCTATATATATATATATATATATATATATATTTATTTATTTTTTTCATTCTAAAGCTCAGGCATGAAGTTAAAAACTGGGTGTATTATTAGCCTTTCTTTATAGATAAATAGCCTTTGAGGTGTTGCTAAGAATGTTACGGCACAATTTTGCCGTCAGATTTTGATCAAACTTAATTTTTTAAGGCATTTTTTTTTTGCCTAACTAAATTTTACTCATTAACAACTTCAAACTTTTACATATGTTGTGACTGTAGTAAACATAACTGACATTTCCTAAGGGCAAAAAAGGAAGTGCATAAAAAAAAATCCCAGATATGGCAGAAAAACATGGAAGAAATGCAAAACAAATCTTGGCGAAAATTAATTATTCTCAAAAGCTTAGCGCCTCCTGTTAACTTACAGCGATTCTTCTGGTTGTTGGCTGCATCCACGGCCATCTGTGCAGCCACCTGAGCAGGAGTCATGGGGGCCGGATTCTGCAGGAAGCAGATTAAAAACCACACAAATGCGGCGTCAAACATTTTACAGAGGAAAACATAAACACCAAGTTCTGGGAGCCAGCCAATAAGCAGGTGAGTGGAATTAGCATGAAGGGAGCTGCTCGCCCGTTACCTGATAAGGGTGTGTGGGGTTAATGGGTGGGGGGGGCTGGGAGGCTCCAACGACAGACTGGCTGCCAGGCAGCGGCTGAGGAGGCAGGACTGGTTTGTGAGGTGGTCCTCCGCCTGCGGAAACTAATAAAGATATTTCCATGAGACAAAACATCAGAAAGGCTCATTTATTCCTCACTCCTACGCACTGAAAATAGAAGCAACAGTTAGGAATGACTAACTTCCTCTGTTAGGCTGCTAAAACCTCAAAGGAATAACTAAAGCGCAGCTAAATTGTGAAAAAGCAATTAAGGTGTGAAAATGAACATCTCAAAAGTAGCAATATCATGATTAAAAGAAAACCTCACAGTTCATAAAAGAAAGATGAGGTTTTATTAAATAAATCAGCCGACTGACAGCAATCATTCAGGTCTCCTTTTACCAAAAAAACCTCACTGAGCAAATAAATATAAAATGAACATATTAGTTAAGATTTTAATGAAATAGAGAAATGTAAAGAACGCCCTTTCCTTAAGCTTACACCAAGATAGAGTTCTTTTTCTGTTGGTTTCTTTTTTGGCCGAGAAATGCAAAATTGCTGTCCAATTTTATGAAGGCACAGCAGACGACGAAGTGAGCACACATGGGTTGTCCAAATGAGGTGGAAGCTTCCTAAAGTGCTAGACTAAATAATCCCAAAATAATTACCCAAGGTAGCAAGTGATAACACGCCAGGGAGAGCGGTGCAGCAGCTGCGTCCCTTAGAGTAACCACAGAAAATAAAAAGATGTAATGAAGGTCAACATGTGGCACACAGGTCTGTGTTGTAGACCTGCTGGGTAGGGATGCACGATATAATCGGCCCCCTATCGGTATCGGCCACCCCACCGATATTTAACCCGATATTTGATCAGCTTCTGAG
>NW_015150477.1:642439-643731 GCF_000732505.1 Cyprinodon variegatus | reverse complement strand
GTTATCGGCTACATGAGTTTTAAAATATCGGCATATCGGATATCGGCCAAAATCCCAATATCGTGCATCCCTACTGCTGGGTTTTGTCTCAGCCTGTGTTTATAAGCACCACAGAGCTCTCAGAAAAAGTGGACCACAGACATTTATAGGGGTGTGGAAAAAAATCATTTTGGCAATATATCGCGATTTTTGGCTGCCTGATATGATATCGATCTTTTGTTTCCTAGTATCGTTTTTTTAAACGAAAATTATTTTTACCTAAAACTGAGGGAAAAGGGGCTACCTTTGTACCACCACTCTGGCAGATGGCGCTGTGGCGCCCTTTTGCTGTGTGGTGCAGCATATTATTTATAGTTGAGGCGTTCACAGTGGAAGACATAGACTCACTTAAACCCCAGACAACATGGATACCAAAATAACTCAACCATCAATATCATCTGATGAACATATACAGAGGTTGATTTTTTATCTATGCATTTAATTTTGATAGCAGGGGAAAAAAATTGCAATATATGGTTACAATGCAATAAAGTGATAATACCGTATCGTGACCCGAGTATCGTGACAAGCATCGTATCGCAACACCCATGCCAACACTCACCCCTAGACATGTAGCAACCTACGCAACATGAACAGATCCGCTGATGTTTTGAAACATCACAGATAGATAAACATTATTCAATCACTCATTAAGTTTGTCTAAATCTGTGAATTTAAAGCACTCAGTGTCAGCACGCAGACACTTGATTTTAAGTTTCAGCAAACCCTGTTTGTTGTCTAAAACAGATTTACCATATTTTCCGCACTATAAGGCGCACCTAAAAAACTCAAATTATCTCAAAAGCTGACGGTGCGCCTTATAATCCGGTGCGCCTTATATATGGCAACTACGGTAAGCAGCCGCCGAGTCTCAACTGTGGTCCGAGCTTTCAGGAAGGCAGGAATTGTTACTGAACTGCTAGACAGCAGCAGCGACACTGACTCGATCAATGACGACTTCGAAAAGACGGAGCCGGGCATGTTGGATCACGTATTCGCCCAACTGCTAAATTCGGACACCGAAGAAGAAGAATTCCAGGGATTCGTGGATGAGGAATACCTTAGTAAAGTGAGCTTTACGTGTTTATTTTGTGTGTTGTGCGATATTAACATTTGAGCAACATTGAGTTATTGATATATTGTTATCGCTTTGCACTATTTCGAGGAAAAGTCCCCCCCCCACTATGTGGGGTGTATTAACATTGCACTACATGTTATACCTTAAACTATGCTGGTTTGTAATCTATTAATAA
>NW_015150477.1:634616-641237 GCF_000732505.1 Cyprinodon variegatus | reverse complement strand
GAAGGCTAATCATGTTTTGGGTGTACTATTCCTTTAAGATGCATTAAAGAGGAAGTTCTATGCATTCTAGTAAGCAGCTAGTCTTTGTCCTCTGCTTCAAACAAACAGTGCTGTCCATGGTGCTGAAGCGTAACACCAGCTACATTGATGCGCACTTTATCCCTACATTGCTGTTGGGAAAATTGGTGGAAGATCCGATTTCTTGTCAATGCTCACACACAGAGCTGTAAAACCTTTTAATTGGTTAATGTGATTCTTATAGGTGCAGTTTATCTTAAACATGCAGTTTTTGCTGGTACTACGACAGGAACAGGGAAGCTGTGTTATGCAGAGCGACGGGCCGCAAGTCTTTGTAGGCATGCGCTTCTCAGGTTAACACCGGCGCTCTCGCTTTGTTATTTTTACTCTACCAAATTTCTCTTTTTCTCATCATCGGACACAAATCAAATAAAACATTTGTAGAGTTTCTATTTTACTGTGTAATTTGTGATTCAGATGTAGATCGAGAAGAAGGTACATGAAATAAACAAAGTGAAAACACAAAGGTGGATAATTCGAGTTTAGTCTGTGATTCCACTTTTAGAAACTTAAGTTTTTCTTTGGAAGTTTGACTGATCTGAATCTCTCTTCATCTCACTGCACCTGAAAATGCACAGGATCATGTTCTGGATGAGGTGTGCATGTTTATTGTGATTGAAATCCTGTTGTTGTTATGATGTGTGTTCTGGTTATTTGAGCATGATTAAACATGTCGGCGTTAATATTGCTATAATAATAGGCTTGGTTTGTTTAAAAATAAATGTTTTTATGGTGGTTGGGGGGTAGGGTGAAGCAGATAAACAACACAAAAACAAAAAAACAAAAAGAACAGCAATGGAAGTGGTGTTACTTTTACTTTCCTTCCACAAGGGCCCTTGAAATAAGAGTTTTAATTTGAAAATGAGAAAATGCTGGAGGTAATTTCGGCTTTTTCTTTCTGAAATGATCCAATTACATTTAATACGGCCTTTAATGACAGAAACATTTATTTGGTCAATATCATTAAGCTACGGTTAACAGATTATTTTAAGAGATCATCAACCTTTCACAGTAAAACATCTGAAGCGTCTGCAGTCTTCAGCTCCGAAACAGACTTCCTTTCATTTTTTAATACCGGAGAATAACAACTGTCACTAAAACTCAAACCTCTAAATGCTGGTGAAGATTCTCAGTCATCCAGGTCATAGACATTCCAAAAAAGTACATATTAAAAAAAAAAAAAAAAGTCCATTGGACTTTGTTTCCATGTCTGAAGACGTTTCACTTCCCATCCAGGAAGCTTTTCGAATTAATTTTTTAACTTTTCTGGAATCAAGTCAAGAGTTTCAGTCAAGCCTTAAGCCTTTCAGAGACAAAGTTAAGTCAATGCTGAAGGCTTTCATTCAGAGTCCCAAACTGGAGTCAGCATCTCTACTTTAATGATAGATTAATATTCCACATCTGAAAACACAGATGATTTTATGCCCTTACCAGGCAGTGAGATGCCTCTGACCAGCACCATGTGGAAAGGATCCTGGCTGTAGTCTGGATGAGGTTCCACCGCCCCTGGAGATGCCCATTCAAACAAAGCCCTCAGAGCCGGGAGTTTTCGAGGAGCCACCACCGAGAAGTTAATTCCCCTCTGCAAAAAACCCCCACAAAAATATGCATACATACATCTTAATACTATTGGGATCCTGTTACAATAAATCAAATACTAGCACAGGGATAGTACACATCCTGGACTAATATTATCAAATATATACACAAATATTAATCCATTTTAACTCTTAAAACCTTTCTGCAGTGTCAGAGTATTGAAGAGGCCAAATTCAGACTATGACTTTGTGAATTTATATGCCAGTAGCTCAATCAGGTTGTTATGGCTTGTGTCCTTAGAAGTAGAAGACAAAGAATAAAAGTTATTGGAGGAGTGAGTTAGCACTACCAGCAGATGGCGTAGGTGTACAACAACGTTCAAGTCTGCTGATCACTCCTAGTACAATATATATATTTTTTAGGGTAAAAAAGGGATTTTATAAACAGTATCAGGATTAATATTTGGCATTCATTGCCTTATTCTAACATGAACATATGTTTTTTGGTGTCGTCATGATACATGACTGGGATCCATAGACATTAAAGCCATTAGGAGTTTGGAAGCTATTAGGAGCAGGAGAAGGTTGGCTACTTATTTTACTTTTAATTTCATTTGAATTAGCTTAAGCAGCGTTTATATTTTCTTTATAAATAAATTAACTTGCAAATTATGAGGGCAAGGCTTTTAAAGTTTAAATCTTCTGGCAAAGATAAAGTAAAGAAGATCCTGCAATTTATGGAAGTAAAGCAGAATAAAATCCAGCAAGATCAGTAATATGTCAATTAATTATCTGCCACATTCCCATGTAAATATCTGTCTTTGGAGGATGTGTTTTTTAGCACCCCTAGTTCTCTCATTTTTATTCCAAATACAATTTATAATTTGAACCACAGGGCTATTTTTATCTCTATGGTTCAGTATTTTCTCAAGTAGCAACTTTAACTGTTATACTTTCCTGTCTTAAAAGGCAGAACTCTTCTAGTCTAAAAAAACTCATTTGTTGAAATGGGGGGGCCTATTGTTTGAGCCCCTTAGGGGCTTTTAAAAACAAAAATGTTTTTATGAAACAAAGTACCCTATATTTTGTGGATGTACAGCTACATTTCTCATGTAAGTTTGCGTAGTTTTAACACAAACATTTATTTTTCATATAGAACCAGGACAGTTAATGAGCAACCTGTACTTGTGTGCTTGTTTGTTCTGTCTAAAGTGTTTATTTTGGAATAAAGAGGTTAATATAAAAAATATTTTTTGTCCGATTCATCGATTAATCGAAAAAATAATCGGCCGATTCATCGATTTTTAAAATAATCGTTAGTTGCAGCCCTACATTTAACCCATCCCCTTGGGGAGCAGTGGGCTACCATTGTGCAGCGCTCGCGGAGCAATCAGGAATTAAGGGTCTTGCTCAGGAACCCAGAGTGGAGGCTGTGGGGATTGAACCAGGTGCTTGCAACCTTCTCAGAGCTTCAGTTGCATCAATATACAGCATTATGTCAAAAATTCTGCAAAGGAATTTCTTTGGCCGACAAAGTTTTCAAGGGTTTTGTTTATTTTTACTCACATTTTTAATTTTTGAGGGATATATATATATGTATCAATTGACTGTTTATTAAATCAAAGACAGCTAAACTTTCCTATTGTTTAAGTGATTCCTAACCCTACTCAAATTAATTATAGATACAGAATGAATCCTCAATTGATTCGGGCCCATTTTCGATCTAGAATTTTCTTTGATATCGGGTCAGATACAGAAAATATCAGATCGGTGCATTTCTAAAAAGAAAATAACATCTCTTACATCTCTAATGATCTGGACAAGTTTATCCGCTGTGATGCCAGTGTAGCTGACACTCTCCACAGCAGGGAGCAAATAGGGAGGAGAATTACACAACAGCACACACACCTTGTGTGTTTGACCTCTGGAATAAAGCACAAAGCAAAGCTTAAATAAAACTCAAATATGAACATAAAAGGAAGAGCTTCTGAGGAATAATAATAAAAAAAAAAAAAAACTGTCTTACATTTGTTCTCTCATCTTTTTGAAGTCGTCAAAAAGCTGCAAGGCCACAGCAAGTCCTTCTGCAATCAGGCTGCAGCTCTCAGCTCCTCCCCCCCTAAACCTGTTGAAAATCAAATCATAAGATATCAATTAGCACCTTTAATGAGACACAATAGCTTAGATTAATGATTAAGTCATTTACTGGATGCTGTCGATCCACGACACAAACTCAAAAGCAGAGCTGGTCGGTGCGTGGCACTGGGCATAGGATTCAGGAGCACAGTCCACTGTGTTGAAGACGACCAAACCGTACTGCGTCCCTCCGTACTGCGACAAAAGAACAGAGGGAGCAGCTATGCTTACTTTTCACTCTATATTTCATTCAGAAAGTGAAACGCAATAAAAGAAGCACTCACATCTCCACCAAAATCTGTTTCTGCAGGGGGGCCTCCATTGAAATATCTGTGATGGGCAAAGATCACATAAAAACCGAAACAGTCATTAATTCAGGAAAAAGTGAAAGCAGGAGATGACCCGAAAGCTGAAGGAACTTACTCAATAGCTGGAAGAATGTAGTTTTTCCTTAAAGACTCAAAGTAGGGTCCCAGGTTAGCCGTCCCTTCGATAACAAACACCACATCAGCAACCTGGTTGGAGCCAGGTTTGCTGGGGGTCTCCATGACGGTTGCAGAGTTCTTAAAAAAAAAAAAAGACAGGAAATAAAATTTTATTTCCATGGAGATGGAGAAGAATTAATGCCAACCCAGCCCTGCTAAAGTTGTCACCTCAGAAAAGCCTGTTCTTGTCACGTTGCAAAAACACACCTTAATGCATCAACAAAACAAAATGCACGGTTCAAAGGGGGCTGCACAGTAGAGCAGTGTTTTTCTACTTAATTTTATATTAATAGCATTTGCAATATGATTTTTCAAATCAACGATTTACAAGAGTAAGACATAGACTTTCTCCCTCCAGCCCTTTAGGTGGCGATGCTAAAATTGGGATTGCCGTCACACAGAAGGGAAGAGTTTGTTGCAGCGATCACTGGTTGCAGCTAACATGCATGCAAGTAGAAGTAAGCATTTTTTCATGCAACAATAACAGTAAAATAATTTGCCGATTGCTGGTTTTAAGATTATAATCTGTATTGTTTCCAAAGATTATGTAATCCTCCCAATGTCTCATTTCCTCTGATGACATTACCACCCTAATTGTTGTGCACAAAGATCCATCCCAGTGGATTCCTTTGTTTAAAAAAAAAAAAAATGTTTTGAAGAAACTTTGTGGCCCCAAATTAACTCCATAGTTCACGTGTCATTAGTAACTTTACAGAGACAATACAGTCTGTTTGGTGATAAATTCTGTCAAGGAAAACCAGTTAATTGCATTCAGTCATTGACTTGCAAGACTTGCTCCTGGTAACCAAGCTGCCAAAGTCATAAAAACAGTACAAATCCTGAATGGAAATATCTACATGCTTGTGATGGATGCAAAGAAATATCTAATTAAATAAAAATTTTGGTTAAATAAAATAAAGCAACAACAAAAACATTTTGATTTTTGGAAAAATTGTTCAGCCCTAAATTTGTATCAACAAAAATATGAATTTCAAATGATCCCTTATTACTCTAATACTCCTAACAGCCTCATACTTGGTAGAGTTAGACCAATACATTCACTGGTTGATAATGGTGGCCCATATTAGTGTTTTTTGGTTTGTTTTTTTCCTTGTATTGTATGAAACTATATGTGCATGTGCTGGCTGATTAATCACTGCCATAGTTACCTGATAAAGTAATTATCGGGGTAATAGTGTAATCAATGAACGTGAAAATTTCATGTAAACTTACCCAGCCCTAATTTTAAGGACATCTGTTACTGATCACAGAGTTTCTTACCCAGATTGGAATAATAAATGTTTTATAGCGTTTCTTTATGCGTGATCTGAATGAATCCAGTATAATAACCAATTACTTTTTGTCCATTTTAGTAATACCAATAATATAGAAAATAACTGGCTTATTTCCATCACTTTGCCAAAGTTACCAAGTAAAAATTCATTGCCAGTAAAAGCCAAGTTTGAATATTTAAGCCATAGTTCAAGTATAATTTTGTCTATTGGGTCATAGCTCAGATAGAGGCTTGTTTTAAATGGTAATGCATAGTAATACGTTTTAATTAATGTTTTGATAATAAACAAGATTTAACTATATTTAAAATGAGCTTTAAAGACTCAGTGGGCGGCTTGAATGATCATTTCCAGGTTTTACCTGTCAAAGAATTGTAGCCGATAGGATTGCTAGCTCTTTATTTTAGCTCCAGCTTAAATTAATTACAGAAAATGTGTTGTTAAATGTATTAACATGCTGGATTAAATTATATTGAAACTTCAGATTACGCTTAAACTAAAGAAAAGAAAAAATATATCTTATTTATCTTATGCCGGATGAAACTCTACAGAGCTTTTCTTTAGCATTAGCAAAGGGGAGAGCTTTGGACCATTACAGCATTAATGTCTTCCTGTATCACTCAGGCAGAAAGTGATGTACACTAACCTTTCCGTTGAAGCGTATGATCCGTTCAACCTGAATAAAATCAGTCTGTGGACCAATTAACCGCAAAGCAGTGATGCTAGCGTTAGCATAAATTAACCATTTGTTTTATTTTCAAAGGAAATGACGTAGAAACCCGCCCACAAAAGCGAAGCGCTACTTCTTCTTCGTTTGTATTGTATTGCAAACACCGCCACCTACAGTAGTAGAGGATAGAGTCAGTTACTTCCACTAGGTTCTGCTTTTTAGTTTTTAGATTTTGACTCAACTTTATTTATCCTTTGGGATTACTCCTTCAGGGAAATTCTGGTCCCAGTAGAATATAACAAACAATATAAAAAAGTGTATATAGTACAAAAAAGGATAAAAGAAAAAATGTTGTAATGTAATCTTTATGCAGGGGATAAAGTTTAAAATGATGAAGTTTAACTAATGCGTTTTAATATATA
>NW_015150477.1:631926-634300 GCF_000732505.1 Cyprinodon variegatus | reverse complement strand
TATATATATATATATATATATATATCTCAAAAGTCAGACATTAAATGTTTATTCTCTTTTATCTCTGCTTCACATTGTTGTAGTTAAGTAGAGGGAAACTTCTCCCTTATCACCAGTAGATGTCAGCAAATATCTTTATTAGGTCAAGTCCATCCTTTGCTCACTAAATTTTACAAACACCTCAGCCTCTGAAAGCTATAGGCATGAGAACTTAAGGTTCTCTGTTTTTTTCACTGTAAGTGTCAAGGTTCTCTGTTTTTTTTCATTGTTAGTTTCATGTCTTTTGATATTGCAATTTCAAGTGACCACCATTTAAATGTGACTTTAACAGAGTCATGCATTTAATAAACTCTTTAAAGATTGTTTATCATTTGCAGTTTTGATTTCTTTTTTATCCATTAGATACAATTTGTAGTCATGCAAATTTCTATAGTTTGCTTTGGTCTTTTATAAGCTTAAAGGTCTTATGCCTCTTCATTATTCTAAAGATAGCACTTTTATTAATAATAACAGACCAGAGCCATAAGCATGTAGCAAAACATATGTTTTTAATGCAGTGATGCACTCTTTCACTCTGGTCCACTGGGCTGTTCCCCCCTGCGGTGATGCAAGCCAACCAGGCAGCTCAGTTCAGCATTTCTCAAAGCATCCTTGGTGTTTCTAGAAGTCCAAACCTCCAACAGACACAATAATTGTCTGTGGTTTAAAGAATCAGCATCAGTTTAACCCAATTTCTGAATGCAGGAGAAAATTGCTGCAGGCTCTAGCATTTGATGAGTAAAGTTTTTATGTAAACATTCATCCTCCCACAGTGCTTTTTATTCTGACCGAGCGACGGGATTGCTGTTGAAGGTTTGTATGTGCATGGCCGTGCCTGTATTGGTAGGCACCTCTTTGCAGCTCTGATGTTTTCTGCTGCTTTGAGGTATACCGTCTATCTTTGAACTTCAGCACACACAATACAAGCAGTTGCCAAGCAATTACAGAAACCCTGCTCTCTAAGAGTGTCTTTGGAAAGCCAGACAATGTTTACTTCTAATGCATTTTGTTGTTTTTTCTCTGTATTGTCAAAGACCGACATAATACATTATGAATGAAAAACACACAGCACTGTGTCTGCAAGGTCCAGGTGGTGTGGCGAAGACAATCAATCTCCTGACCATTTTAGCCAGCTGGGAGGGCCAGATGGTCTCCTCACAACAGGTAATCACAGCCAACATGCTGTTACACTTAAATCCTCACAAGTGGGTTACCAGAGCTACCTGGAACATTTGGGATACTGTTCATTTCCAATCCTGTTACTCTCTTTAGGCTTTTATGACAAGTCTGCAGCTGGTGATTTGTAGTAAAGCCTTAAAAACACACAGGATTTTCCCTCTTATTGATTCCTGCAGTTTTGTAGTCATACTTAAGTTTTGGATCATTAAACAAATTGCAATCTTAGATAACGATACCCTGAATACAGAAGGCAATATTTAGATTATCATTTTGTTTACTAGTTTAAACAAGATATACAAACAAACCAACTTCCACTATGAGAAGAAAACAAACCCTGTCTCGATGAGGGAGTTTTTTCTTTCTCTTTTCTTCTCTTGCACCAAAAAAAAAAGGTATTTCTCATGAAATCTGCTTGATGCAAACCTCACTGTTATGATTGAATCCAAAGCAATTTTCTCAGACTGGATTTCCCATTAATAATGCATGCTTAACATGTGATTTAAATGTGAGCAAACTGCATCAGTGTAGAGGGACATCTTGTACTGTATATGCTGGAGCTTTTAGCGAGCAGATCTTCCCCTGTGTGCAATTCCAGAGTTGGAATCTGTGGTTTGCACACAAACTAATAAAGACTACCCAGGACCCCGTGGTTAATGCTAACCGAGATAATCGGCTGATTGTTCTGATGACTAATCAGAATAACTGTCTAGATACAGTAGGTTTAAAATGTTAGCTGTATCATTTGTAAACTTATGTAACATTCACTCCTCTACATGGTTTAGCATTGTATTTTATAGGTATGTGTGTGATTTATAAAAAGGAAGCCTACTAATTTCCACCGTATAATTCAAACAAATGGTTCAAGAACTGTTGCCTTAAACAAATGGTTTTGCAGCAAGAAGGTTCTGGGTTCGATTCCCGGCCTGGGGTCTTTCTGCATTGAGTTTGCATATTCTCCCTGAGCATGCGTGGGTTCTCTCCAGGTACTCCGGCTTCCTCCCACAGTCCAAAAACATGTCTGTTAGGTTTATTGACTTGTCTAAATTCTTCTTAGGTGTGAGTGTGTTTGAATGGTTGTTCGTCCTGTTTTTCTCTGTGTTGCCCTGCGATGGACTGGCGTCCTGCCCAGGGTGGACCCCGCCTCTCACCTGTAGAC
>NW_015150477.1:615980-631383 GCF_000732505.1 Cyprinodon variegatus | reverse complement strand
GGTTCCAGTCAGACTGAACCCTCCTGGGAGCCTGTGGATGCCTGGAAGTCTGATCCTGCCACCTGTTTCTGTTCCTGCCTGATCTTGATCTGGTCCCTGTCTGTTCTGGATCCCTGACCAGGATTGGCTTCCAGCATGTCCTCTGGAACTGCAGCACTTGGGACATTCTAGGACTGGACTGTTAAACCAGGTAAGTGGCCAACTCAGATAATCATCTTCTGTCAGATGATCGTGGTCACTTACGTGTGTTGAGTTCTGTGATTGGGCGGTGCCCCGCTCCCCATCCTGCAGTGTCCGTGAGCCACAGCTCCACTTTAGTTTTTGTTTTATTATTTAATAGACGTTTGAACTTTCCTACTGACTGTCTCTTCTTGAATACTGGGTCCATCTGTCTTCAGTTCATGACACTAGCACCCCTTGTGACCCCACTTGGGACAAGCGTGTCAGATAATGGATGGATGGATGGTTTAAGAACTGGACACAATAAAATTTTTTCACTCAAACATGAAAGCAGGAAATGACACTAAGATAAATATATTTATATCTTTCAAAGCACTATGTCAGCTTTTAAAAAAAACAAACAAAAAAATCTAAATAAAATCTAATTCCCTTTATTTTAAACATTAAAACACTAATAGTCTACAAAAAAAAAAAGAAATGAAATAGAGGTTGGAGTTATTTCCACATTTCAAAATGCAAAAATTGACCCTTAGAGTCAAAGAAAAGCAGGAGGAAGCAGCCAATCTGACAGGACGCCATCATGACCTCACCCATTGATTTTCATAAAGCTGCTGCACAAATAAAACATTAAGAGTTAAATAATAAAATATTGGAATTAATAAAAAAAAAAATTATGTCATCATTTGAAAGGTATGCTTAATTTTTTTGGTGACACATTTTACTATTTCCTTCTGCAATTCATAATTTTCTGATGTAATAAAGGAAAAGTAGTATATTCAATTACTTAACAGGACTTTTTAATGGTACATTTATTTCATTTCATGTTATATTTTTCATAGTAATCATATTTATTTATTTTATAGTGCTTTATTGGTTCACTTAATCATTTACCTATAATTATTTAATGGGACATTATTGAAACATTTATTTATTACATGGTACAATTAAAGTTATTTATTTCATAATATATATTTTTTCTAATGTTGTCACCTTTGCTCCTCCATATAAACTTTTCTTTTAAGGTTCCCTGACTAATGGACACACTCTAGTAACTCTGATAACAGTAGTTTATTTATTCATTTATTAATTTTTTTGGTGGTATGGTTTGCAAACTAAACAAATAATTAGTTTAGTTTTTCATACCATCACTGTCTGTATTTCTTCTAATCATTAATATTAAAGGGACACAGCATCTGTTTTCATTAGAAATACATAAGAAATAAAAAAGAATAACAAAGTTTATCTAAAACAGAAGCATTTTAAAGCTGAGGAACTGGTAGTGTAATCACAGAATGACCAAAACCTGTCCTGAAAATCATTCCTGTTCTCTGTACATGAGCTGCAGACGGGTGATGTTTTATTGCAGTTATTACTCTCTAGTAGAGTTCCTAAGAAGCACTCTGGCCTGGGAATTTAAATAATTTGTTAATGGATGTTGGAAGAAATTTTAGAGTTGTAATCCTTTTCTTTTAAGCTATGGAGATGGCTGAATAAAACCGGAGAATCATAAGTCAGCTTTCCAAATCGGGAAGGTTTTCAGATCCCAGATGCCAAAGTCACGACTTAAAGATGAAGATGTTGCTACTGAGGAGTTTCTGTCCTACTAAGCTTTTGCCTCCATGTTTAATGAAGCAGGTTAAGTCATTATCAGTAGATATGTGGTTCCCCCCCGTTGCAAGAACAGTTAATGTTTAGTTGTCGTGTGTGGATTGAATTCTCCCAGTGAAACAAACAGTGCTGCACACATCACCCCAACGTCTGAGTCGCCTCCCCCTCCTTTCCTCTCTGCCTCTTTCAGCTCACTGAACTGAGTGAAATGTCTTTCCGACTAAATGATTTTTTTTTTTTTTTTGTTGCACGGTGGAAAGTTGCCATGGAGACAGCACCCCCCTCCTCCCCCCATTTCACCCCATCCTCTCATTTTTCTTAGTCTTCAGTGTTAAAAGCTAACTGGTGGGTTGTCACATGTGCCTTTCTGTATGTGTGTGTGGTCTGAATGTGGCCCATTATCAGTGTCTTTATAAATCCCCATCCTCCACACATCCAGCGTGCCGCTTTCTCCTCTGCTGCTCCAGGTTTTCCCACTCCTGCTCTCCTCTTCTTCCTCCTCCTCTGCCGCCTCCTCGCTCTCGTCATCCTCTTTTCATTTGTTTAATCCTCTCCTACTCCTCCTTCCCCGTCGTTCCCCTGCTCATGTGATCTTCCGCTTCTGTCTGCTGAAATATTGGACTAGCAAACTGCCACTGGTTTGCTTTGTTTTCGCTGTAGCAGAGATGGTTGGAAGGGCAATAACCACACAACAAATAGTGCAGAAGTTGAGGTGGTAGGCGCAAAGCAACGGTGCTATATTTTGGGGTTGTGATGAAGAATTCATGACAATTACACGACTTAATGCACAGCAGAAAGTCTAGAGAGCTCTTCTGCAGGTAGAGCATGTTAATCCTAATACTTCAGTTAATTGCATTGGGTAAAAATCTGATATCCCTTTCAGCTTCACATTTGATACACTGCCTGGAGGTGTGATGCAACAGTTAAAGAGAATCAGAAACAAGAGAGTGGATGATACATATCCTTTTATTTCCATTATTGTTGCTTCAGCCACACTGTTACTTACACATTCACCGACACCCCGTGACCTTTCCTGACTGAAACAATCGCCCTCGCTCCGAATCTCACCAACAACCAATTAAAAAAGTAAACTTCTTGAATAAATTATATATATATATAAAAAAACAACTGTAAACCAACAGAGAAAGGAATACTGGTAAACACAGCATAAACGTCATTTTCATCATCGTTGTTTTTTTCGACAACAGAGATTAAACAACTGCAAGGTCTCCATTTAGTCGTCATTAGTAGTATTAGTATCAAGTTCATTGTCAGATTTTGCTTAAAGCATCACTTTATAGAATTTTTCATTGCATCAAGTTGACATCATTCGTGTTAATATAAGCATGCAAACAGGTTTCCCCATGACCATTCGGGACTGCACGAACAAGAGAAGACAGCAGGAGAGAGAGGAGGGCGGAAGGAGCAAACAATAAGGGAGACAAGATGGAGGGCTGGGGGGGGGGAAGGGAAAGAGCAGGTGAAATGGATAAGAGGAGGAGAGAGCCAGAGTAATCAGACAGTAATCAGACAGACAGAAACAGAGAGAGGGAGGAGGAAGCTGTGGGGGGGCAGTAAGAAAGGAGCTAAACAGGGCTGACAGAGTAGGAAAGAGAGGGAATTATGGACCTATGAATCAATATCGCCTTCTACGAGGTGAGTGATCATCCCCTGACCGGCAAAACACAGCCACCACAGAGCATGGGACCCGACTTCCTTCATCTGGAAGTAAAGGAAACCAGGACACACTCCTGAGAAAAGGTGTTTCTGCAGGGGAAGAGTAGAGGAAAGTGGTAAAAATCCACCAAGCTGTGCTGAGGTGTTGCACTGTTCTGCTGAGGTTCGGTCATATTTGCAGTGACAGGGATGTCTTTCTAGGTCTGTATTCAATAAATGCACAAGTGTCTGCTGTTTTCTCCTACCTCCATATCAACAGTCTTTTTTTATATAAATCAAAAATGTATGGAAGCCCATATTCTGCCATTTTAAAGGGAAATAATAGAAATGTTATATTTTGTTTCTGGAATATTACTTTCAATTTGACCTTCAACCCCACAGTAATTGACCTAATTCTGTGTGGTTCTCAGACCAAGCAGGGGATACATGAAACAGCACATACTGCAAATTTAATCCAGTGCTCCTCCTCAGTTTCTGGTCTTAAAACCACCTTTCATCGTTTTGCATGACTTTGCTCATTATGTTTGTTTGATATGAAGGGCGGCACTACGTCTGTGAAAACGAGACAAAACTAATTCGTTTATAGAAGTTATTGGCCTGGTTTTGAATAGATTACAAAACCAAAAACCCTCAGTATTAGCCATAAAACAAAAATATTTAATTTAGTTTTTTATTGAGCCAAACTTTGAATTTAATCTTTGATTCGTCAAGTTACAAAAACAATACAGGTTTTTATGTAGTTATATCTGACTTTTTTTCTTGAACTGAAGGGATGATTTCAAAAAGTATCCTCTGGTTGGTCATTCAGCTCCTTCTGATAACTCCTCCTCCGTGTTCACAGACCGAGGCAGAACTTAAGAGTCTATAAAACCAGAGAATTTCCCAAGTCAGACATGTCTATTCTAGGGTGACCAAACATTCTGATTTTTTCGGGACAGTTCCACATTTTTCACTTCTGTCACACAAATCAAAGTCAAAGTCCTGCATTTGAATGAGTTAAAACGGAAAACAAGATATAAAATATATTTAAAGGCTTTCCCAAAGTTCAAATAAAGCAGAGCAGCAGTTATTGTCAATGAGCCATCAAGACAAACCTGCACACAATGGTCTTAAAACAAAACAAGCAAAGGATTTTATTACAAAGTATGATGAAAACTACATTTGAAGTAAAGAAAATGCACCACGGCAAAGACTGTGGAACAGTTCATCAAGGGTGAGGCCAGTGAAAAGTGGTTCTCAGAGAACCTTTTGTTGAATTTGAGGGGAGTACAACGTAACGCTGGCAAAGTGAGTCAAAAAAGAAACTTGGAGCTCAAAAAGCCACATTTGTCCTTAATTGTCCCTCATAAGCAGTTTAGTTGTCCCACATTTGTTTTTTGAAGATCTGGCCAGCCTGTTGGGTTTTGGTTGCACTGTCTGCTTTTTCATCAATGCAGCCTGGGCATGTGCTCAGTGTAATTATTATTATTATTTATTTTTTTATTAAACCACATTTGCTTTATATCAGCGGTTACCAACTGTATTTTTATCATTCTAAAAAACTTTGATTCCAAACAAAATAAAAAACTTCAGGGATATTTTTTTTATTATTTGTTTGGATGCTTAGTAAAAAAAAAATGTAATTGGGAAGGTTAGGTTAACAAAAAATTATCTTGTGTTTATAAGTTTTAATCTCATTATTATAATATTTTAAACCTGCTGTTCCTTTTGAAGCCATGATTACATCTAAAATAGAAATGATTTTATGTTTGTTACTTTGAAGCTAATCTCTTTAATTTAATTCACTTTTTATAATATAAAGAATTTAAGCAAAGTTTATGTCTGAATCTCACATTTATGATTTTTAAAACTGTACCTTTTTTCTTATATTTTCTTTTTAATCCAAAATGTTTTTGATCAAGTCAATGACTGAATGCCAGATTCATAACTTTAAAATCCTGATTTAGTTTCTACTTATTCCTTAAATAATCATGATGTTAAAACTCCAAAATATTACAACAATATTCTGCAATATCTCTGCAATATTACATTGAGGATGATGTTGTCTCATCAGTTCAATGAATCTCTTAACCCTGACATAATTTTTTACCTCATATTTATGATTTAATTTTTACAAAAAGGCATATTTGTTTCTGTCTCACAATGTGTGTTCATCACATTGTGGTTTGGACAGTTTAACCTTTTTAATTCTGACTTTTAAACCTACAGTCATGATATCGCAGGGGATTCTTTTCATTTTGAATTGGCAGAAATAGGCTTCCATACTTTTAGTCATCGGCCCATAAAGCAGCAGCATTTTCCATCTATTTCTAGTTGTTGTGTTGTTTTAAATAATTAGAAGCATAATACACTGACTCTTCAGCACTTTCAGTCCCCTATTAATTCGTACCTCGAACAAACAGCACATGAATTAGTGAAAGAAGTACACGATTAACACAGTTACTTACATCAGGCAAAAGGGTTCAAGGGGAGAGGAGGGCTGACTGGTGACTGGCAGCAGTTTTCCGAGACAACATAGACAACAAAAACTAACGCCTATCAAAGACGGTGCTTCCCCACCTATAGTGCAATGAGGCACGAGTAGAACACACACTCACATCTTCCGTCTCTCACAGCCACACACACATTCCCACACATTAAATTACTCCCTTTAGAGACACAGAACAAGACAAAGTTTGGCTCTGAGGCAAACTTTTCAGTGCAGATGCCTGGATTTTAGGTGTGAGAACAGAAAAATGATGGTGAGGGGGACGACAAAGGTGAGCACAGATACGTGTCAAACATACACACACAGACGCACACAAGTACAAAACAAACACGCCCACAAACACTGAAACACACACTGATAAAAGCAACACAGAAGTGTGTGTCCTTCTAGCGTCCTGTCAGAGACATTATATGGACAATTTGATCCGCTGACGTGTGTCAAAGACTTTTTCTGTTCTTTTTCTTCTTTTTTTTTTTTTTCTCTCAACTGAGAAAGCAAAAGATTAAGTCCTGGAATGATAGAAAAATAACTGAGTGGTGATACATCGTCCAGAGAGCGCGCTCCAAACAGTCCAATCCAAATGCAGGATCCTGTAAACCTGTAAAAAGTTTGGTGATCATATAGTCTGTCTCTCTGAAGCTGGTCGTCGATAGGACTGTAAAAACGTTGTGAACAATCTTCCCTCCTGACGGATGTTTGCGTTCTCTATCACAGAACTGATAGCAAAAGATGATCTTTGAAAAACAAAAAAGAAAAAACAAGAAAAAAAAACCTTAATGAGTCCAATTAGGACTGAGATGAAGAGCATGACGAAGAGGGACACATTTCAGGTTGCGTAACGTGCCAAGACCAATGAGTCTGTCCTCATTTATCCCTCCTCTGACATCAATAATAACCCGACGGATGCTGCAACTTCTTCCCTCTGGGCGGAGGCATCCAAACGGGCCTGGATGGTTTTGTCCCATTGAGAACTACGCAAGATATATTTATATGTATTTATATATTTTCCTATCCGGTACAGCATAGAACTCTTTGACACAGATTTTTCTCTTGTTAGTCTGTACAAGTGCACAAAGCTTTGGTCCTGGTTGAAATGACCACTCTAAGATGGCTTTCTTTTTTTTTTTCTTGTTTTCAAGAGAGAAACGCTCTAGAGTGAACTACTACACATATCTGAAGAGCACACGAACTACACACATACTACAAACTCTGTGTATTCATGTGTGTGTGTGTTTGCATGTGTGTGTGAGTAAGAGAGAGGGAGAGAAGGAAGTGTGCGGAAATCCCAAATTTACACCTGACATCAGTTCTGGGCATGTCGTCTTTGTCCGCACGTGTTTAGGGTTTGAGTCCGATGTTCACACTGCAGCTCGTGATGGAGGACCCCCCCCTTCCCTCCTTTAGCTCAGCAAATACAGCACAGAAGTTGGAGGATTCATTAGCAGGAGCAGAACGGCACTAGCAGTCGGACACTGGCAGCGTCTCCGCGTCTCTCTTGTCTTTGATGGAGAGAATTATTCACAGATGAGAGGAGAGGGGAAAAAAATGGGAAATCTTGAGCTGTAGAGATGATAATGACCTGAGGAAGGAGAGAATAAAGGAGAAGAGGCGGATTAAGCACGCGTGAGACAGTGGGAGACAAGATGATATATAAACAGCATGGAGTTTTTGCAAGTCAGTGAGGAGGAGGGGGAGATGCATTACATAACCCGTAAAATCTAGATTATACAGATGCTTTAGCCTTAGAGCTGCAACATCTGACAACTTCACAGCCGCTGCTTTATCGTGCTCTCACAGTTTGGTCATGCTTTTTAAGACTTGACTAGATGTCCCCGTGTTAATCGGGCTGGAGAGCATCTGCCACACAGCGGCGGACGTGTGCCGGAATGAAGGAGGCTGAGGCGGTCGCAGGGAAATCATGGAGACTTTCAGCTATTTGTGGAATGCTTGAAGCTAATAAACAGACGAGCGACTCACCGTGTTAATCAGAGTGGGGGCTGTCCACCACAATATGCGGCTTAGGGGAGGGTGTTGTGGCACTCTTTGATACAAAAGTACCAATCGCTTTTTCCTGCAGGGAAGAAAGTCTGCAGTTAATGTTTTATTATGAGAAAATAACAGATTATTTCAACTTTATATTTTTAGAGCTGCAAGTGCTTCATGTCTACTGAGAGGTTTAGAAAAGATAGTGACCCTCAGCTGTGGAAAGAAAATCTACTGAAGACCTGAGGGCAGATGTTCACTGTTCCTTTTCATTTAATTAGAATACAGCTATTTTTAATTATCCTATTTTTATTTTTTTGTTACTTTTAAAGTATCTGTATTCATTTTAAATGTATTAGGAATCATGGCAACTACACACTTAATTCTTCATAATATAGTTCTTAACTATTCTAAAAATAATTTGTTAATGTTTTTATTCATTTTCCTACATTCTTTATCTAGGACGGAGTATTAGGTCCAGGCTAGAATTTTTTTTTTCTATTTTAAAAATTAAGTCGTAAAATTACGAGAATAAAGTAGCAACGAGAATAGTTATAAAATTACGAAAATAAACTCATAAAATTACGAGAAAAAGTCGCAGTGAGAATATTTATAAAATTACAAGAATAAAGTCGTAACATTAGGAGAATAAAGTCGTTACACTAGGAGAATAAAGTCATAAAATAACGAGAATAAAGTAGCAATGAGAGTAGTCATAAAATTACGAAAATAAAGTCATAAAATTACGAGAATGAAGTCATAAAATTATGAGAATAAAATCATAAAATTACGAGTTTAAAGTCTTAAGTTTACGAGAATAAAGTCTTAAGTTTACGAGAATAAAGTCTTAAGTTTAGGAGAATAAAGTAGCAATGAGAGTAGTCATAAAATTACGAAAATAAAGTCATAAAATTACGAGAATGAAGTCATAAAATTACGAGAATAAAGTCATAAAATTACGAGAATGAAGTCTTAAGTTTACGAGAATAAAGTCTTAAGTTTACAAGAATAAAGTCTTAAGTTTACGAGAATAAAGTCGCAACGAGAGTAGTCATAACATTACGAGAATAAAGTCATAAAATGACGAGAATAAAGTCTTAAGTTTACGAGAATAAAGTCTTAAGTTTACGAGAATAAAGTCTTAAGTTTACGAGAATAAAGTCGCAACGAGAGTAGTCATAACATTACAAGAATAAAGTCATAAAATTACGAGAATAAAGTAATAAAATTACAAAAATAAAGTTGTAACTCTATCAGAATAAAGTCATACAATTACGAGAATAAAGTAATAAGTTTACAAGAATAAAGTTGTAAAATTACGAGAATAGTCGCAACGAGAGTAGTCATAACATTACGAGCATAAAGTCGTAAAATTACAAGAATAAAGTAATAAAATTACGAGAGTAAAGTCGTAAAATTACGAGAATAAAGTCGTAACATTATGAGAACAAAGATGTAAAATTACAAGAATAAAGTCATAAAATTACAAAAATAAAGTCGTAACTCTACCAGAATAAAGTCATAAAAATACGAGAATAAAGTAATAGAATTACGAGAATAAAGTCCAAAAATTACGAGAAACAAGTTGTATTTTATGACAACTCTTACAGGAAGCACCATCTCCCCTAAAATGAGGAATGTAGAGCATCATGTCAAGTTATACTTTGCCTCTGGTTTGACAAATAAGAAAATCCTTTAGCACCAGAATCAAATTGGGCAAAATGTCAAAGTGGACTCAGGTTGCTAATTGGTGGAGCTGGTCGACCGGCATAAGTTGGTCGGAGCTCAAAGATTTCTTTCTGAAAAGGGTTATGATGGGTATGATTACTTAATTCTTGCAATATTACAACTTTATTCTTGTTATGTTACGACTTTATTCTCATAATATTACAACTTTATTCTCGTAATGTAACGACTTTATTCTCAAAATAAAAAAACTCTAGTCTGGCCCTAATACTCCGTCGTACTTTATGCCATCCATCTCCTGTGTTTTCTCACTTATCAACACAAAAATGCCTCCGCAGTTTTTCATCCTCTATAATTGATTAGTTTTACTGACGTTTAATTTGTTTTTGTTTTATTTCATCCTTCTTGATTTAATTAGTTTGATAATTTGTCAGATGATTGTCTCCCTTTCTGTTTTTCAATCCACTTTGTGTTCCATATAAAAGTAGGAAACATGATGTGTAATTAAAGTTAGATTGATTCACAATCATTATGGACATAATTTATGTAATTATTGCCTCTAACCATGTTTTTCAAAAAAAGATACAATTTTCTTCTTTATTTTTGCGTATTTTTGAATATGTTTTCATCTTCTCTCAAACATGGGGGTTAAATTAGACTTAGACAGATTTATTTGTCCTTTTGTTTACATAAGTATAAAACAAAAGGAAATTTCATTTGGAAAAGCTCTCTGGACCATTTCATCTTTTTTAAAACCCTTGAAAAATAGTAAAAAGATATATATATATATAAACAGTAATATAAACATATGACATGCATTATTTTTTTATTGTACAGAAATCCTCTGTTATGTAAAAACATTCACCTTCATCCTTTAATAAGAGGTGCTGAAGGCTCGAAAATTGATTTTATCTTGAGAGGTTTATGGCCTTTCCAGGTAATGATCTAGGCTGCAGCTCATGATTTCTCTTTGAGAGCTTAAGAAAGATTTGTTTAACTCCACTCATTTGATTTCATGGGAGACACCAAATAATTCAGTGAGGCTCTAAGGAGGAGAAATGCAAATCTACAAATTGAGAATATCTATCAAAGCCATTTGTAAACTAATGCAGATCTCATTGCCCTGTTCAAACAGCTGTGTGTGACCACGGGTCATGTGGATACGTGTGGTAGCTCTTTTCCAAGGCTGGCTAGAAGATCTGAATCTCCATTTTCAAATACTAAGGACTATAATGGTGGTGGCAGCATAATGCTGCGGGACCATTTCACGTTCAGTGCTACTGGCGCATTGTACAAATAATCTTTTTTTTTTTTTTTACTGCAACTTTGTTCACTATATTGAGAACCATCCAGTGTATCCTTCATTGAGAAGTGGGCTGCTACTTATTCTGGGAGTATTCTGATCAGAAACCCTGAGATCCAGTCTGTGGAAATCAAACCAGGGATCTAACAGCCTTCCAGGAAAAGTGGCCTGCTCTGACTAATACATCCCCCTCCTAGAAATTAGACTATATCCACATTTTAACTGGAAAATAAATTCATAAGCAAACCCAGACTGGTGTCAAATGGATGAAGAAGACTAAGATTAAAGCTGGGTTTATGTTGAACGTGTTTATGAGGCTAGAAGACGTAATTTTAGCAGAGGTCAAACAGCCAGATTTTCAGTTTCACAATTGTAGAGAAATTTGTAGATAATTCTAGCGGGAATTCAAAAATATAAACATCTACAGACATCCTCTTATATGGCTCATAAATATCACCATATTTAACAAAATGTGAAAACCTCTGAGAGAGAAATTACTTTCATTCTTGGTTGACAGGGAGTGAGCCCTTCATCCCCTCTAGAGGTGGACAAAATATTAGATACAGCAGGGCGAAGCTGCACCAAGTCAAGCATTACCCAGCCATCAGCCATGACAGAATATTCTCTGAACTTCTCCACTTAGATTTCAGTGGAATTAAAATAGTTTATTTTTTCTTAATGTTTTATTTTCTCCGAGTAATAACATTTTACCCACTACTATTTAGGATTTTTTGTTAAATAAAGTTAAGCATTTTCCTTTCTAAATTTGTTGTCAGTTTTAGTTTTAGTTGTTGTAAAAACAAAGACACTAAGACATCCAAATAATACTTTTAATACATTTAATCATTTGTATCTTTCAGGTGTAATAACTAAAACATTAAATAACTATTAGCATAATGTTTATTTCATCTCACAGCCCTACAGCATTAACAGTCTGACATTTAACAAACCAGGAACATTAAAGACAATATTAAATGGAACAGCAACCTCACTGACAGCGTTGCAGCGTTAGCCACACTTTATTGGGGTCAAAATCTACACAAATGCTTCTTCATTACTGTTAAGTTGTTCTTTATTAAGCTATATAAACAAATTAAATGTAAATGCGGCAGCAAAATGAAAGAAAATGTAAGTCAAGACATTTTAGTCAGCAGACATTTTACAGAATAAAGATTCTGTCTTTCTTTCAGCCTGTTGATGATAAAAGCCCTTCCTTTCTAGGGTTCATTTAGAGACAGTGATCCCAGCTTTACTTAACGTCCTCAAATAATGGCAGTTAGTCAGGCCTCCGTCTCACGGTTATAGCTGGTGAAAAATCATGCGAAATCCTCAAAGTTTGATTGTTTTTAAGTCTTTAATTATTTTGAACTCTTCCTATTTGTTTAAACTGTTACACCTTTATATTCCATCACATGCTTTTATATAATCTGAACAGATGGTTTTAGCAGTCCCAAATACCTTTTAAAAATCCAGAGAAAGAAGATGCTGAAGGTCGTGTCTTTGTTGATCCTATCTCTTTTTGTTTTTAAAGCTCTTTTAATTTTTAATTTTGTTTAAAAACACACGTTTCCCCTTGGGCGTTTAACCAGGAGTGAATTAACATCTGTCTCTTAATGTTGCAGAGCACAGGTCAGCGTCTATGTTGTATTTTAAGGGCTTTAGAAATAAAATTGGTGTAGTAAAGGTTTCAGCAACTCGCTCTATTTAATTTCCGTCAATATTCAGCTTTACAGTGCATGTTGCTGAGCTGGAGGTATCTTCTGGTTAAAATTGAGTTTTTCCTCTCCACTCTCACTGCATGCATGCTCTGTGTGAGGGATTATTGTAGTGACAGTAAAACACTATCTACTGTCGCCACATGCTCATCCAGGAGTGAATCCTGGGAAATCAATGACTGGATAAAATCAGCTGCTTTTCCTTTGATAAAAACTAAAATCTAATTAAATTGTCTCTATAAAGAGCCTTGAGATGACATGTTATAAACTGCCACTATGTTAATTAACTGAAATTGATTTGAATTTCCTGATTTATGCAGCTCAAAAAATATCTTCATGTGATTCATCTTGTTTTTTCCCCATTTTGAGACTCACAGGAAAATGACTCAGATTGATATAATATTCGTATCTCAGTTAAACACAACATAAGTGTCAGAATGTGGCTCTAGGAGTTGGACCCAGACGCACACAGGGGGAAAGGAGGATCACCTTGTTGAGTGAAAGGTTTAAATAAAATGTCTCAAAACAAAGTTAAAGATGAGCTGGCATGGAGAAAATCGAAACAAAACACCAGCAGTGGCAGACATTAACAGAACTGTGGCATAGCAGAAAAAAAAGAGTATTTTCCTGGTGGGGAGTGCAGATAAATGGCAGGCTTAAATAGCAGGCTAACAGGTGGGGAGCATGAGTTAAATGAGTAGCAATGGGTGATCTGAATGAGCTGACTGCATGGTGGCAGAAGCTTAGAGTGAAAACCAAGACCTGAACCAAGCAGACACAAGAACGTCTTCTAATATAGGAGAAAGTTAACAGAAACATAAAAAAAACAAAAGTAAAACAAAAAAAATTATAGATCAGAAAGAAAATGTAAATAATCAAATTTTTGGCCGATTAATGTGCCTACCTCAACGAGCTGATGCCAGTGCTCTATTGGTTTCCGTGGGTTTGCCAGCATGGCTGTCCAGTGTTCCCTCCCGGGACCGTCAGCGTCGCTTCCCACTCGACACATGCCTATAACCTCGTTATGACCGATGCTGCCACACAGAGAGGGAGGATCAAACAGGACAGATAGTGCTTCACAAAAAGGAATGGGAGGAGAAAAGAGGCAGGCTCGGTAACATAAAAGAAAAGCATTAAAAAGAAAACAAATCCGACTCATTTATCAACCTTAAGCTTTTGGACAAACCTGACAAACGTCTGGGGGAAGTTATCAAACACTAGCTCACAATTACAGCTATGGATAAAGCTGCACACCTATGCCGACGCTGTGTCTACACAGCATAATAGGGAGGCGGTGCATTTATACACAAACACATAAAGCAGCCAAGTAATGCTGCAAGGGACTGCGAGATAAATATTGGCAGGGTCGCACGTCTTCTTTCCCTATTAGCATAAATCATGCTTATTCATGAGGTCCTCATCCATGTAAAACAGGAATCATTCACCAGGAGGGTGCTTCTTACGGGGGCCCTCGTCATGTTCGACACCCCAAAAAATCAACATCGTGCTGCATGCACAAAGACGTTTGACAAACAGCTGCTTCCCAGTAACCATCAGTCTGCTGTTAAAGCGCCCGGAGCATGCAGGAACGCAACCATAGCCTGGGCCTGCTCACCAATCATAATCCATCACAGCGATGATGATGGAAACGCTCTCTATGTTTTCATTGGGAATGTCAAACACCAGAGCCTCGTTGTACGTGGGGTTCAGCGTGTTCTTCTTAATGGAGGTCTTCCTCTTTTTTAGCCGCCGGCCGTCGCTTATCAGAGAGGCCTTCACGTACGGGTCTGGAGCACAGACAGGACAGGAGAGAAAGATGGAATTAGGAGGAGAAGGTGGGAGACACATGCAGGGCAGAAGCACAAAGCGTGAGATAAGAGTTTGCACGTATCTGCATCTGTCACACATGAAAGCTGTGCAGGATGGAGTCGCTGAAGCAAAGCTGGATTAGGAACACAAGGGGGGGCAGAACAGGTTAGATTCCTTCAGTATGTGACAGCAGCCAGGAACAATCACACACACCCTACACTGCATGTCTGTATCTTATGATACTCTTAAATCAAGCTGTGATCAATGAGGCAATAATAACTGTAGGCGTAATCTGTCGATGTGTGTAACTTTTATAGATACGAAAAAAACACATCCATGTAATGCATTATTTATTTTCTTATCCTTATTATACTATTTGTTACCTTCCCTGGTCACTGTTGCAGCTACAGGAGCAGGCGATCGATTATGAAGATCATGCAACATGAAATTACTCTGCGTGGAGGTTTGTTTGGAAAAGTATTTACACCCCATCGATCTTTATCCATATTTTGGGAAATTAAGCCTGCTTAAAAATTCATTAGAAATAAAATTCTGAAAGGTGTGGCAAGCATTTTATTTAAAGGTATAGTGGACGATTTTTTGGGTGGATCATCAAAATAAGTGGTTCTTCTAATTGTCATCATTTTGGTGATATGTTTACGTAAGGCCGTCCTACGAGCTTGTCACCCTTTTTCCCTTACCCGAGGTGAGTCTGACATAGTGGAAAAATTGCAAATCATCTTTTGGAAAGTAAGCTTATATTAGCGATGCAAACAGCAATTTTTAAACGGAGCGTTCACGAGGAGAAATGGGTTCTTGCATGTTCTTGCACAAGTTTAATAGGCCTTCCTTCTCAAGAGCGGGTACAGAGTTGTGGATGTGATTTTTTTTTTTTAAGTGGAGAAAATCGATCCATCCATCCATCCATCCATCCATCCATCCATCCATCCATCC
>NW_015150477.1:596541-615601 GCF_000732505.1 Cyprinodon variegatus | reverse complement strand
GGCTCCAGCCTGCTCTGCATACCTAGAACCAGAACTAAACATGGAGAAGCAGCATTTAGTTCCTAGGCTGCACTTATCTGGAACAAACTTCCAGAAAACTGCGGAAAGCCTGAGTTCCTTTAATTCAAGACTAACAACATTTGTTTAGGATTGCCTTCGACTGATCTAGTTATACAGTTCAACTAAAACATATTTTCTTTAGTCCAACTGTTTTTAATATTCTTTTTTTTGTTTCTGCATTTTTTATTTTATTTTATTTATTTTTTATATTATTTCTTCCTACTTGCTTTGATTCTGTTTTATCTTCCTGTATTTTAATCATGTAAAGCACTTTGCATTGTCTTTGTACTGAGTTGTGCTATACAAATACATTTGCCTTGCCTTGCCTTGCCTATGACGGCCTGAAGGGAAATTAGAAAAAAAAAAAAAAAAGAGCCCTGACGGTTAAGGTGCCCAGTAGGCAGCTCAGGAGAAAGCTGAATGATTCACAGTTGTCCAGAGGCTCAAGTTAACTCTGGAGGAGCTGCAGTGATACACAGCTCAGGTGGAGCAATCTGTGAAACTATTAATGGTGCTACGGACAAATCTAACAAATCTAAACTTTATAGAAAAGTGATGAGGTCTAAGCCGAAAGAAATCCTGCTAGCATTTCTATGCCATGTAGGAGACACAATAAACATTTAAAGGATTAGACTAAAGTTGAACTTATTTATAATTAGTGAAAGCATCACAACTGTTAAGCACAGCTGTGACAGAATGATGCTGTAGGAATGCTTTTTAGATTTGAGGTTAAACGCAGCTTTTAAAGGTACCAAAATAATTGAGAAAGGGGCAGAAGTTCACTTCCTGTTGGACAAACACCCCACAAACAGCCTGAGATAAAAGCAAATGGTTTGGGTCAGGGGTGACCTAACCTTGAAAATTATTTTGTGTGGCTGTTTTTTCTTAAAAAAAGATTATTGGACTTTTTCTGTTCTTTTTTTTTTCAAAGATTTTTAACCTCTTATCCAAAAGGCTTCTTCAATAATTTTTACACAAAAATTTCTACAAACTTTAGGAGCTTAATAATGCTGCACAGAAATGAAAACCACACTTTAAATAATAAAAAAACACACTTTCCTGCTGCTTCAAAATCCTGCACAGCTTTCTTTGATGCATCAGAAACATATCCACCCCAATGCAACCAAACTCAAGCCTCTTAGAGAAGAGATGTAGAAAGGAGTGGGTGTTTGGAAGGGACTTAATGAGTGGTGTCTAAATGAAATTGTAACGTGTCATTGCATTAGATTATTATTAGCTGACGAAGCTCCAAATACTACTTCACAGAGAAAACTTTCATGGAAGCATATATTTGAAAGAGCTCAGCGAAGCAGAGTGAAACACCAACAGGAGTTTATTGACAGGAACCAAGCTGCTTCCTGTCTCATCCTTCCTGTTAATGCTTCCAGTCAGAGCCGAGCTGGAGGTCCAGCAGCAGCCTGATGACATGCGATTTATTCACCTGAGAAACCCGTCAGGTCCATGGCTTTGAGGTTGGTGGCCTTGATGATTGTAGCGGTGAGTCTGCCTGCGGTGGGCAGGTAGCACAGCGAGAAATTAAGCTCCCCGAGATCAGCCTTCTCCTGCAGATAAACAGACGAACAGGGATCAGAGACGAGGCGGCGCAGCTTCGATCGCTCACACAGCACGCGAGAAACCGATTCAGCTGGAGAAAACACTGACAGACACAGATCTGATGCTCTGATATGAAAAGATCTACGTCTGTGACAGTAGGAGACTTGATGAGGAGGGTTTAGAGGGAAAGTAGTGTCCCTCCAAACCTTCCAAGTCCTAAAGTGGAGAAAATGTTAGGTAAAAAACAATTATTCCCCTAGATCTGTATGTTTTTATCTCCCTCCACCTCTTGCATCGAGTGAACATTGGTTATGAAATCACTGCTTCTCAGGTCATTCCACAGTGTGAATACTCCTCAGTGGCTTCGAGTCGCACTGATCAATACTTCCCCAAATTAAACACTGGCATAGACAGATGCTTTAAACTTATTTAATAAATTAAACCCTGATGCCAAAAATGTTAAAAGCCCAGCTCCGTCTAATTTGCTAATAGCCTATATGAATATTTCATATAAATCTTGCTGGACATAAACCAATATGAAGTTTGGATTTGGCCAGTAGAGTCCTTCCACTAATCTATACAAACTCTCTTAAGAATATTTTTCACACGACCAGACTTCTAATGAATCCATCCTGCAGGCAGACTCAGAGCCAAAGCCATGGATGGAAACAGTTTGGATGTACCTCACAATCTGAGCATGTCAGCGTTTTCCACTCCCCTTGATCCCAAACTAATCAGAGAAGCAGGAAACAGTTCAACACATTCATTAGGGAAGATCGGATGTCAAAATGAAGCTTGAATGTTTTAATGCTGTGAGAAGGGTGGCGCCTCTCATGGACAAAATGTTGATTTCAGAAGTGGGGGGGGAGGACATAAGTATTTTTTAATATAACGAACTTCAGCGTGTTTCAACATCCAATAACAGACCCGATTCAGTGGCGCATCAGATGTTTAGATGCAGGGTAACATTGTTTTTGGACAGTAAAAAAGTTCAGGGGACCGAAACAGACCTTTGAAAACATGTAGGGGACATATCCCCCCCTGACCCCTCCCAAAATTGCTTCCAAAACGAGCAGACTAGGTTTCCTTGAAAAATCGCTCACATTTCTGACATCAAAATAAAAAATTTATTAAAAAAAAATAAAAAATTTATTCGTTTGCATGAATATATTGAGCTGTGATCTTTTAAACTATTGATCTTGTTTCACCGCAGGCAAATTTAACATTTTAAAAAGAATCTGCTGAATAAAAATTTTCAAAAATAAATACAACTTATGTGGATTTTCTTCTTAACTAACTAATCCTGATGTGTGTTTATAGTGATCGTGGTTATTTTTCATTTGGGTTATATAAGGTAGATTTTAAGTCCTTAGTTGTCAAGATTTGGTTTAAAGGTTTTTGATTGGACCCAAAAGCAGAAGCTGAGAGGTAGAGGTGAGTTCTTGGAGGGTTTAATGAGAGATCAGGCAAACAAAAAACAGGTATCCAAAAATCCAACGAAAAAATGATTGTTGTTGTTGTTGTTGTTTCTTGTTTAATGGCGGTTGACAAGCAACTTATTGGTGTGCATTACCGCCACCTACTGGTAAGGAGTGTGGATCAGGATGCAACTTAAAAAAAAAAAAACTAAATCCTTTCTATCAGTTTAGTTTTCTTAAGAAAGCTTAATAAATGACGTAAATATTCAGAAGAGGAGCAATATCCCAACATATCTGATATTTTTAATTGTAACTTATTCTTTAGAAGTCGATATTCTAATTTCCTTCTCTCCTTTGGACAAAACAACAAAACATGTTCTACTGTCTCTTCTTGAAAACAAAATTCACAATTTCCTGATGGATGTCTTCCCATTATAAATAATGTACTGTTTAAGCCTGTATGACCAAAACGTAACCTGGATATGATATTTTCTTCTTTTCTACTTCTTCCTGTTCCCCTCATTACCCCAACTTTCCTTTGAATGCTATAAAGCCATCTACCAGTTCTTTCCTCCTCCCACTGCTTCTGCCATCTTTCCTTAACCTTTTGTTTTATAATAGATTTTATCTCCTCTTTACTAAATGGAATCAGTATCTCAATGTAACTGTTTTTTGAAGCTTGTTTTGCATATCTGTCTGCCAATTCATTTCCTATTACTCCTATATGAGATGGAACCCATGTAAAAATGACAATTAATCCCAAAGAGGGACTGCAGAGGGAGTGTATTTATGGCTGACTGAACAAAGGTAGAGCTAATGAGCTGATAGGGAACAGGTGTGATTAGAGCCTACGAGGAAGCCAAGGGAAAAGAACACAAGGAGGCAGCAGAGGACAGACAGAAAAACCTAAGCAACTTAAATGAATCCAGACACACCAAAAAGGCTAGAAAACAATGAAAAACCTGGCTAAACTTGAAACAGACAACTTAAAGAAAAACAACAGAACCAAGAACGTTACATTAGTCGAGTCTCAAGTCGAGACAGGTGACTCTCAAATCAGTTCTGAAGTCTGTGACTTCAAATTTCAAGCCATTTCCATTTTTATTTTCAAACGGAGTTATTATATGCCAAATGTAAATAATTAACCATGTTACTTTTTAAATGTGTATTTTTGTTCAACACTGTATCAAACTACTGCAGCTAAACAATTTCTAATGAGACAAAATTAGTTAATCTAATAGTAGCAAAAGAAAGAACCACTGACCCATATTTATAAAACGTTTAATCTATGGTTGAAAATGGTTCAGTCCCTTTCTGCAATTCTTTTCTTGCATGGTTTGCAAATTACCTTTCATTTATCCTTGGGTAGGTTGAAGTTTATGTACCAGAAAACAATTACTCCTGGAAGCATATTTGTTCTTTTTTCTGGTCAATTTGATCGGCTGTGCTTCAGCTCAGGCATTTTAGTGGAAAGAGTGAACTAATTACTGGTGCGTGCTTCTTAAAAAACAGGTATTTTAAAGCAAGAGTTAATTATCATATCTTAAATGAAAGACATAACATTACACATACATTACTGCACAACTAAAAGTAAGACCAGAACTTAGAGATCTTGAATCTAGTTGATTATCCCCTTTAAAAAGCCAGCAATCAAAGGCAGAGTTTAACTTGTGGCAGAAAGAACTATAAAAATAGTCCAACAAAAAAAGTTTGATTTTGAAAAATGTTTTTCCACATGAAAAACTCCTTAACAAAAAAGCAGAATCATTTTTTTTCCTCAATAGCTTTCCATAGATGGTTTAAAACTCCCAAAAGTCCTAAATCACTCTCCAAAAGCCAGAATTATTGGGTTTTAAACTGTAAAAATGTTTTAAGGTTGTGAGACAAATATATTTTTTTAACATTTAAAAAGAAAATTATAATTTTGATTGCCTAAAAGGGCATCCATTAATTTCAATTATTAAACATGAAAGAAAAAACTTAACGATTTGGTTATGTTAAATAGGTGTGTTTTTGATTTAATAATCATTTTCTTGGTCAGATTGATTTTAAACAGATACAATCAAGCAAATAAAGGAAAATATTTAGAAAAGGAAATTGAAAAATTTAGTTCAGTTGGCAAGATTATAATGACTGAGATACAGTATGTTCAGTTACATAGAATTTCTGGATCATGAACCGACCACATTTCTATGTGTTTTTCTATTGTTCTAATTGTTTGAATTGCCCATATAAATCTATAATCTACGTAAGAATCTTTAGCTGTTATTTAATAAGATTATATATATTTTGTAAAGCAGAGGAAGTACGAGATCCAGGATACAAGCGGCCAAAAAATGAGTTTTCTGCTTAGGGTGGCTGGGCTCCCCCTTAGAGATAGGGTGAGGAGTCATTCTCGAGAGGCTTGGAGTAGAGTCACTTCTCCTCCACATTGGGAGGACTCAGCAGAGGTGTCTCTGACATTTTTTTTTTTCAAATTCACCCTTCACGATGGAGGGACTATAGCCCTATTAACACTACCCTCTAAAAACTGATCTATACCAAGCATGGATCAGTTAACCGTGCTGCATTTGGTTCCTTATAACCATATACACACCCCTCTAGTATGGTTCCTCACCTCATAGAGGCATTGGGATATTTAATTATTTGTGGAATGACAGGCGAAAAAGGCAGCCTTTCGTGAATTTATTTAACAGAGGTGGCTTTTAGGAATTTGATATGACAAACGATAGGCTAATCAGGGCTTACAGAAGCAGGAAACAATGACAGACGTTGAGGTTCATCACACTCGTAAGTAGAATCATCACGAGAAATCATGTGGCAAGGTAGGGAAGCTAGTATTTTTATGAATGTTTGAAATTTCATGATTACGGATTCTTTGTTATCCGAAAACCAAGCCTGAATTGAACAGTGCCAAGCCCTACTGATGAACTAGTACCAGTTTAATGCGGTTTGGTTGTGTCTGGCACGCTCCGGTTAAGTTGTGCGTGCCATTTACAGAGCTGGAGGAGGTGTCTGCAGAGAGGGAAGTCTGGGAGTTTCTGCTGAGACTGCTGCCCCTAGCCTGGTCCTGGATGAAGCCGAAGACGAGTATGAATAGTTTACTAACGTTTTTACGCATCCAGAGATCTGTTCCATGAATGGTCTACACAAAGCATACAGCTCTCATTTAACCACATAGCTCCTATAAAGTTCAAATTATATCAGAACCGAGATTTTATTGTAGTTTGGTATCTTACTGCAGTGCCCTCCACGATGTCCCTCCAGATGGGTTTGTCCCCGCTGCCCTCACTGAAGTCCAGCAGGTTGTCCACCACCACCTGACCTATTAGGTCGTGTCTGGAGAAGCGGTCGAAGTCGTACACTGAGAAATGCAGCTTCCTGGAATGTAGCTCGTTCAGCGGCACGCCGAACTGGAACGTCTCGTTGAACACTGGGTTTAAGGTCTTTCTGTGGACCTGAGAGACAGAAACAATCTGGGTTAATGTGCTGAATCACACCATGCTTTCATAAGCAAACCTTAGCGAGAAACCTTCAGGACATGGAAAGATTTAAAAACAGTTTGGAAAGGAAACAAATGTAGTTAAAATTTGAAATCTCTTTTCTATTTTTGTATTTAATGAGTTACATTAATCTAAGGAAGACTAGAAATGGAAGAAAGAGATTTATGTAAAGCAATGGGGAAAATCCAATAAAAGTGGAACAAGTTTTATTGGATTTTGGAGGAAAAGCAGCAGCTAAAAGCTTTTGATACAATTAAGGAATCTTTAACGGATGTTGATCAAGAACCTACAAGTACATGTTCATACAAAGCTAACATGAAAAGATGTCAGCAATAACCTTAAAATCCGGTAATACCATTATAATTGCTGGCAGCCAATCCAATAAGGGTACATTTGAATTCATATTTCTCCCAAGAGATTAATCTTTCCTTAGTGGAATACATTAAAGACAGCTAAAGATCTGTCCAGCAGTGGGCATCTCAGCAAAGTCATCCCAAGGTCAGACTGAGCAACGTCCAGAGAAGTTGGCACCGAGACTTCAGTTGGCGAAGCTGCTGGAACAAAGTTCCTTGATAAACAATGTTCACAGCCAAGTTAGGAGAGAAAACATCAGCTGTAGGTAGGAGATTTATACACCCAACTCCCTCCCTCCCTTCCCTGGTTAAACCATAATGGTGGAGGGTTGATGATATGGGATTGTTGTGACGCCTTAAGCTCACGATCAACCTTAAACTCCTGAGCTTCTGTACCAAGAGCTGAAACTGAGGCCAATCTCTTTGCTGCTTCGCCTACACTGGGTCACAGCAGCAGATGTACATAATGGCTAGAAGAGCAGAATCATGACTATTTGACTGTTTTGACCATACAAATATAATCTGTTTGCCTTAGAAAACCCATGTGATACATTTAAACTGCACTTACCAGTAAAAGTACATTACTTGCAAGAGAAAAATGCTAACTATGTTAATTTCACTAATGAGGAAGAGGTATTTGAAAAATTTGTATTGAAAATGCAACATATGAAGCTATATATTTGGTATTTAGGTAATATTTCATTCTTTATAATAAAATTATTTAGCTGCAGTAAAAAAACAAAACTTAATGTTCTTCAGCTACCTACTATTAATAATATTACTGCCTTCAGCAATTGTTAAGTCGACACACAATAAATAAAAAGAGACGTATTTAGAACCTCCTCCTCTCATTCCTTAATATTGCCTCTGGCCAGGAGTCCTAATGAATGCAGCATATTACTCAAGCATGGTACATGCTGAACAATTACACAGTAACTCAAGAGCTGTATTGTATGGTATCAGCCCTTATTATTAAATAATCATATCAACATTGGAGTCTCAGCATCGATTTGCTTTGTTGCCGTTTCAGAAACAGGCCAGTGTTTCTCAAAGATGCAAAGAACTCAGAGGGATTTTAGAGCAAAGTCAGTGAATTTCTTTTATGAAGATGAGTCTTAAAATCCTAAAATGAGATTTTCAAATAATCTTCTGCGCTGCATATTTGGAAGCAATCAAAAACTGCCCCTTTATCTCCACAACAAGGAAACATAAAACAACAGACAAACGAACAATCTCCTTGGGATTTCTGTCTTTGAACACTTGCTTAGTGATGTGAATGCAGACGTTCAGTTTAGACTCATTGCTGTGATGATTGATTTAAATATTCAACAAGTGGTTGGTTTGTCATTTCTCAGTATGCCTTTTTTTTTAGCTTTGAATAAAAACAAACCTCCCTTCCATTTCTATCCAAAACATTTAGCAAATGTTAAAAGCCTCAGTTTCTGTAAATCAAAAACAGATCAAAGGAAAAAAAGGTAAAAGATAAACACCGTTCCTGGTAAAAGTTGACAGTTCTCTAAAACATCTCGTCTTCATTAAATGAAAAGAGGACATGAGAACAAGGAATAAAAGCAAGGATAACGCTAGAATTAATAAAGTGTCCTGTGGAATCTGCCAGAGATGTGGGATCTTGAGTCAACGATTCATCTCTATGTCATGTTTTTGTTCAGTCCAACCACTGAACCAGGTAAGTCCTATCTATACAGGGCAAACTGGATTGGACTCACCTGGTTCAGTGGTTGGGCTGAACAAAAAATGACAGAGATGACGGTACAGCGCCGTGAAGCGGGCGCTGTACTGTCATTGTGGTGGTGAAGGTGGTCATCGTCGTGGTGAAGAGAGAGCTGAGTCAAAAAGCGAAGCTCTCGATTTACCGGTTGATCTACTTTCCTACCCTCATCTCTGGTCATGAACTCTGGGTCATGACTGAAAGAACGAGATCACGGATACAAGCAGCCGAAATGGGTTTCCTCCGTAGGGTGGCTGGGCTCTCCCTTAGAGATAGGGTCATCCGGGAGGGACTCGGAGTAGAGCCGCTGCTTCTCCACGTCGAGAGGAACCAGTTGAGGTGGCCGGGGCATCTGGTTAGGGTGCCTACTGGACGCCTCCCTGGTGAGGTGTTCCAGGCACATCCCACCGGGAGGGGGCCATGGAGAAGACCCAGGACACGCTTGAGAGACTATGTTTCTCGACTGGCCTGGGAACTCCTTGGGGTTCCTCCTGAGGGGCTAGAAGAAGAGGCTGGGTAGAGGGAAGTATGGGCCTCCCTTCTTAAGCTGCTGCCCCCGCAACCCAACCCCGGATAAGCGGAGGAAGATGGATGGATGGATGGAGATGACTTGTTGACTCCAGATCCCCCATTTCTGGAATCTGCCTACAAGAAATTTATTGCAGATCCATTAAATCCTGTAAGCTGTGATTTGGGGCCTTCATAAATTAGCCCTGCTTGTCCAGAACATCCTAATATGCCCCATGCATAAGAAACTGCAACAAGATTCTGTCAGAACCAACACCAACTCATTCAGCAATCTCAGCTGTAGTATGCATCAAACAAACCAGCCTTTAATCATGCACTAATATAAATGTTTGCAAACCTTTCTTCTCCTGCACCCGTTTTGATAGATACTTCGCATCACATACACTTGTTTTGCTTTAAAGATGTCAACTTTGACAACATTGCACCCCAAATAGGTGCAATGATAAAGATATAATCATCACTATTCACTTTTAAGTCAGAGGTCATAATGTTTTGCCTGTGTGATATAGACTCACAGTGCAAGCACAGCAAATATCAAAATTGCATTAAAATGTGTTTTCAAATTTGTTTCTGTTTCCCAGACTGCTTTATCTGTGGCGTTCCACGTGAGTTAAAGTAAAAAAAAAAACTGCATATCTATGCTAGATTGCTGGAAACAATCAGAGTAAAACTGGTATTAAATGCTGATTTTGAATGCAGCACTGTCTGCTACCTTATGGGTCCAGGGACCTCTTCATGTCTGAATGATTCATAGCAAAGAATCAAATGACTTAAAGAAAAGAAAATAATAATAATTAGAGAACGTTGCAGCAAAAGTTCAAAGAAAAACATTAAAAGAAACTCAGCCAGCCTAATCATTCCTGGAAGCTCTCGATGCTTGACTGGAAAAAAAGCATAAAAAGATGAAGGATTCCAAATGCTGGCACTGTTACAGCCTCTTGCTCTGTTTCTCCATTTACCTTTTTCACTACTGAGGGATTATAAAGGATATGACGACGTATTCCACATGTTGAAACCGTCCTTGAGCAGCACCATTAAACCTTAACCCAAAGGCTGACCTTATTCCTCTGCCACAGGGAGAAAAATTAGTTCTTTATTCCATTAGGAAGCAATCTAATGAAATCTACTGCATTGAAACAAAAAGTTTAAATCAAATGTTCTCATTTCTTTTGATTTTTTCAGCACCAGTTTTATGTAATTGTACTACTTCACATTTTTCGGTAAAAGCTCAAATCTGACAGAAAATATATTGGGGATTTCCTTCCCAAGCCTCTTCTACCCTTAATAACAAGTGTCCTATTTGTTGATTAACTGGTGGGAGTGAATTGCTGCGGGGGCTTTCGATATAAATCCTATTGAGCAGCAAGCCGTGCCATAATTTAAACGTGACACACAGACGGCTTCCAGAACAACTTTTGTTGCTGGCTGAGCGGCCCTGACAATCCAGTTTATTAGCACTTGATGATCACTTGTTAGCCTTGGAGGAAACGTGCATCCGACGGAGACACGGCGAGTTTAGAAACAAGAACACAAGCCCCTCCGATCATCTTTTTGTAAGCCAGCGTTTGCTCATCTGTCACAATCAGCCGGGGGAATAAAAGCGGGTGCTAATATGAAAGGTGTAAAATTTAAATGTTAATGAGAGTGTGATTGAAATTAAACAATCAGACACACTTCAAACAAAAAATGGCAGCCATATTATGCAAATTACAGAAAGCATTCATGCTTTTCAAAGGCTGAGGGGGCTTTTGTTACGCACAGGAGACAGTTGCACAAAGGGGAAACCAGGAGGGAGCGTTTGCAAACTGCTGCAGCTCCATCGGCGGTTGGAGCTTCACCGTTTCCACTGTCTATTGCCTCAGATTTATTTCACTCTGCAGAGGAACTTTTGACATTTCTGGATAAAACATCACTTCCATATATAACCTTTGTTATTATGTTGAGCTTCTCCACACAAGAGGATTAGACAAAGGGAGGTTGTTTGTTTCTAGAGCAAAAGGTGCATTTTT
Source organism: Cyprinodon variegatus (assembly GCF_000732505.1). Classification (NCBI taxonomy): domain Eukaryota; kingdom Metazoa; phylum Chordata; class Actinopteri; order Cyprinodontiformes; family Cyprinodontidae; genus Cyprinodon; species Cyprinodon variegatus. Next base: position 604,447 of record NW_015150477.1, on the reverse strand, counting down.
CTGAAACAGAACAAAATGATTTGTTCCCAAATTTAAACTTAAGTCAGTGGGGAATTATGCAGTGACAGCTGGGGGAGGGTTTGGCTTGCCTTTTTTTCAAAATAAAAGCATTTCAGTAGCATGTTTCTTTTATAAGTTCAATATCTGACATATGTTAGATTACATTGAACAATCTGTTATGGTGAAAAACTGCCAGTCATCCTTCAGTAGAACCAGACTTTCTCAAACTTGATGTTGACATTTTCTTACTGGTGACCAAACAGTGAGTGGTCTGCATATTTTCAAATCTGTTTAAACAGCTAACAAGTCACTCTGACCATAGTGTGGATATTATTCACTGAAGGACTACGGCTGAAAGCCCACAACTTTTTGTATCACTGAGGTGTTCAAAAATACTGTGTGAGGTAAAAGAAAATCTATAAAAAGCTTCTAAAATAAATATTGTGGTTCTTCATTGGCCAAAACCAGACATAGATAGACCTCTGTGGTGATGGTCCAGGTTCAGATGTAGGTCAACCCAACAGGCAAGGTGCCTGGTTTGCAATTTGAGCTGGAGAACCTTTCTTTTTTTCCTGCACCAAAATAGGCACTAGAGCACTGCAAAGTCCAGAAAAGCAATAAAGTTTTACATTTGTGACGTAAAGCTGTTGGAGGAAAGCACCAGATTTTCTCAATCTCACCAAGGAATGCAATCCTGGCCCAGGGTCTTTCTGCATGGAATTTGCATATTGTCCCTGAGCATGCTGCATAAAGACACCTGTTTCCAAGCCTACTGTTGGTAATGAAAAGACGTCATGTTTGAAATCATGCACGGCACGGAAGGTTCCCAGGCTTTAATCAGCACATGTCAAGGCCTGTCTTAACTTTGCCAATGTCCATTTGGATGATCCAGAGGAATCATGGTAGAAAGTCATGTGGTCTGATGAGACCAAAATAGAACTTTTTAATCATAATTCCAATAACCATTTTTGGAGGAAGAAGAATGATTTGTACCATCCTAAGAACACCATCCCTACTGTGAAGCATGGGGGTGATAGCATCATGCTTTGGGGGTGTTTTTTCCGCCCATGTGACAAGGCAACTGCACTGTATTAAGGAGAGGATGACCTGAGAGGATTGGTCGAGGCTTGGTTTTCCAACATGACAATGAACCGCAGCACACAGCCAGGATAACCAAGGAGTGGCTCTGTATGAAGCATATCAAGGTTCAGGTGTGGCCTAGCCAGGCTCCAAGCCTAAAACTAATAAAGAATCTTCGGAGGGGGCTCAAACTGCGTCTTTCGGAGAAACAGCATAGAAACCTGACTAATCTATAGAAGATCTGTGTGGAGGAGTGGGCCAAAATCCCCCCAGAAGTGTGTGTAAACTGGTGAAAACTACAGGAACATTTCACCTCTAATTGCAAACAAAGGCTACTTATTCTGTGTTTTATATTTTTTTATTTGTTTTATATGTTTTTATTTTGTGTACGGTGACCTTGAGCGTCCAGAAAGGCGCCTATGAAATAAAATGTATAATAATAATAATAATAATAATAATAATAATAATAATAATAATTATTATTATTATTATTATTATTATTATTATTATTATTATTATTATTATTACTACTACTGTACCAAATATTAACATTGATTTTCTCGGGTATTCACACTGGAAAATATCGAAATCTAGATAATCAGAATTCTTTCCTAAAATAAGAGCATTTGTTCTTGGATTGAGGATTAAAAGAGACATTTTGCCAATAAAACAAGGCAATTTACATTTGAAATAAGAAAACACAATTGCATTGTCTTATTTTAGTGCATATTATCTAAGTATCTTATCTTAGGAGTAAAAATACTCATTCCATTGGCAAACTATCTCATTTACCTACTCAAAATAAGGGTAAATACACTTAATTTAAGACATTTAAGACATTTTTACTCATTTCTAGATTGTTCTTCCAGTGCAAATATTTATTTGTAGCTGTATCATACAAATAAAAAGTAAAAAAACAAACAAATTATCCTTTTGTTTTTAGATTGTCTCTCACCGTAGACATGCACCTATTTCTAAGTGGGAGAACTTGCAAAATAGCAGGGTTTCCAAATGCTTATTTTCCTCACTGTATACATTTTAACTGAGATGCTTTGTTATAATCATAAACTGGGAACTATGAGTTTTCTTCTCTTCTTAGTGGCCCCATTGTTTCTACTCAGAGCAGGGGGCTCCATCACATGAGAAGCCTCCAGCAGATTTGTTAAAGTGCCATAAGGAAATACTTCTTATAGACATTCAGAATTTTCCATCCCAAGCTTGTAACTTTAAGCCGAAAACTGAAATAAAATCACACCAGGGACATTTTAAATGTCATCTTAAATGAGTCTTAAAAAGATGACTGTCATATGATCACCATTACATTTATGTCAAATTTATATTCTCTCAATTTTTTTTTTTTTAAATGAGTCTCAACAGTGTGTTTTAGTCTTCCCTTCAAAGGGCATTATGGCTATGAGCACCATAGTTAATAACATGCTGAATGTATATCAATCCCTTCCAAACAAAAAAAAAAAACATAAAATAAACAATCACTTTTGTCCCGTTAACATAGTGGAGGCTTTACCAGCAGAACAGCCTTTTTTAATGTAAGAAAAATGTAATGATTTAAGCTGGAAAAAAACCCCAACAAAAAACTTAACAAAGGATGTTTTTTTAAGTTTCCTGTCATGGTGTTTCAGGCATACTGTAAGGAGCTGATGGTTAACTAGATTTGCCTTAACAGTCCTGCTGGACTAGAATAATTTGGCAAAGTTACTACCAGCAGATTGAACATATGTATAAAAATAAATGAGTTTCTCTTGATTAAACGGTAAGTTTGTAAGGTGGTCAGCCAGTCGCAAAGCATTCCCCTCCGCTAGCGCAATAGAATCCACCTGACGCAGCCACACCATCACCACCAGCACCACAGGTTGAGTCTGAGAGCCAAATATATGCCAAAACTAATACTAAAGTTTACGATACTCCAAACCCAGCTTTGCTTGGACGGTTTCCCATTAAGTTTGGGCTATGCTTGATGCACGAAAATAACGAGCCACATGTCACAACGTTTGCAGCATTTATACTGTGCGGCTTTTGCTCCAATCTGGCCGGCTCCTGGAGGACATGTTCAGCACAAGAAGTAAGCTTTCAACACTACACAACAAGAGGTAGTAGAAAACACAGGCGTTTACAACTTTTTCAAAGCCTCTTTGTGTTGCCCAAGAGCAGGAGTTTTCAACAATCTGTTAATAGTGGTGGTATTTATAGGGTTAAATCACAGGAAGTGTCAAGATCTTTACATTTGTGTCCCCTCGCCAGTAGGAGCTGGGGCTCCCTGAATATGTTTTTACGCATGGATTTCTCCATGTAGATACCAATTCTTTCCACACAGACGGCACGTAGAAGGAAAAAACTTCTGAAATACCCCATTACCCCAACCTTTTTTTAACAGTTAACAAGGAAAAAACTGGTTTAGATTACGTATTGCATCAGTAAAACACAGTCTCCAATTCCAAAGCTTCTACCTTTAAAGAGTAATTATTTAGGCTCATCGCTCTGTTTTACATTGTAACACTATTCTAGCCTGGGTGCCATTCCGAACTTAGTCCCGCCCACAAGGTTTGAGGTCGGGAAGTTCGGTCTGGCTCTGCTCCATAGTAGCGCGAGTATTGTCGCCCACTGTCAGGCGATCCAATCAAATTGTCAGGGCGGGCTTTATACGATGATGGACAGATGATCAACAGTAACGTAATCAACCATGTGACCAAAGCGCGCTTGGGTGACAACAACAATGGCTGCCGCCGGAGAGTTGAGGTGAGTAGATTCTGCTATTAGGTCTGTTCTAGAAGATATCGACAGCAAATTAATTTTAAAAGAGGAACAGAGAAACGCCATCAAGGCTCATCTTCTTACTCTAGGCGTGCAACTCCATGCTTTGATTTTTGTTGACAACAACTATGCGTTGCTTAACATACGTCACGCACTCCGTTGCTCTTATTGGTTGTACGTCTGTCCAATTGAGTGCAGAGGCATTTTTTTTCCTGGTTCGTTCAAAACACGCCCCATAATCACAGCTCTATGGAGCAGCATCAGACTCATATTCTGACTAGAATTGAGTAGGACTACGTCAGGCTAACACTATTCAACGCTGCTATCAATACTCATTTTTGCCCCTCAAAATGGGCCATTTCATCAGTTCTTCTCTAGGGGGGGGCACGCCCAAACTTTGGGAACACCTACCTTGAACTACAGGTTAAATCTGTTTTATGAAGATAGTGAGAGCCAATCTCTCTGTTACTTGGTCTCTTTGCCTTGGCTTCAGTGCTTTTCAGGATCCAGTTGGAGATTTTCCAGCTGTCTTTTTTAAACACTTGAAGGCGATTCACCTGCATAAGTTACTAATTTGCTGCACCATCACGCTCCGGTCAGAGAACTGAGCTCAACATCTCAGGGGCTGCTAGAAATCAAAGCTTCTACATCTCTGAATAAGAGATACACTGCCCTTGGTAAAATTTCAAATCCTTACTTAAGACACACTGCTTTTCATTGGCCTTTAGCTCCAGAAGTAAAGGACATTAACTTTGATCAACCTTCATAACTTCCATTTCCTTTCACTGGTCATAATTGCTTTTACTTATTTACAAATTACATATATTTGGGTTCTGTATTGATCTTAATCTGCTGACGTACGTTTTATTTTCTATGTGCACAGTGTTTCTGCACCACAAGGAACTTTACTTGGCATGCTAAATAAATCAGTTTGACTTTGATCTTGATCTTAATTGAGGGATAAAATCCCTCCTTGGCTGACAAGTGTCTAAAAGAATCAGTAGCGCAGGTATCATCCGAGCCCCATTATCCTGCATAAACTGTGTCTCAGATTTGATTAGATGAGCTAACATTAGTGAAACCGCAAACCTCATGGGTATTTAGAACAGAATAAAACTGGTGGAAAGTGTGAAGCATGCGGGACGCACCTTTGTCTGGAATTTCTTCTTTCTGTCTGGCAGTAGGTAAATCTTCACGTATGGGTCGGAGAAGCCGTTGGCGTCCTTTGCTGGCAGGTCCAGAGCTTTCAGTATCTTAACCACCAACTGCTCCGTACTGGGGCAAGAAAGAAAAAACAACAAACCAAATTATCCTCACACTTGAAATAAGATTTAAAAAGTCAGGGCTTACACAGCAAACCCTCCGTGAGACGCAGACAGGATTAGCCCACACACAAACACCAAAACACCTGTGCTGAACTTGTGCACACAAATTGGAGTGGGAGGTTCTGCGTCTCTGGAGAAGAAGAAAAGGAGCAAGAATAGCAGGTGTGTGTTTGTGTGCATCTTCAGAGCTGTATCGTCGTTGCACCGTCAGCAAAGCTAAATGAAAGTGGGTGAGAACAGATGTACTTAGAGCTGCACAGAGTCCACCCAGAACTCAGCTCATTAATTATCTTTAACACCTTTAGTCTGTTGTCACGTGGTTACATAGAGCTGTGGCCTGATATAGTGAGGTGAAGGAGCCCATTGACAGACCAAATGAGGGGGTCTTCAGATGATCTCCAGATATAACCTCCACTTAAATGACAGGGAAGGGAAGAGGCTATGGTGTTGGCTTTCCAATAACTACCTCATTTTTAGCAGCGCCTCGTTGTAACGACCCTTTGTCACTACAAGATGTTGGTAATTCACTGAGTGGTTTTGCGCTCCATGAAAGCAGAAGCAGGTCTCTTAAGGGAAATATCCAACTCAACCTGCATAAATTAAGCAGTGTTTAAATATTCAGAGATAAAAATGTGATATTTGTCATTTCTGAATTGAAAATAAAAAGATTACCTTCCTACCTATTTTCAAAATCAAACATGCCTGCGTCCTGTTTGTACTTGCAACACTAAACCAAATAGTTTGATTTTCCTTTATTTTTAACCAATTAAATCAGTGACACACGAAATCCATCACCAGGAAACATTTCTTAGTTGAGACCACGTCAGAAGGTTTAGGGGCATGGGTGTTAGCTACAGTAGTTTGCCTTACATCTTGCCCCCATCCATCTCTATAACACTTTAACCAAGGACTGCAACCCTTCTGTGTGTCTTCCTAGTTCCTGAGGGGTAGGCCGACAAATGTAATGAGCCTCTGCCATAATTCTTCCAGAAGGACACAGTTAATAAGTGGACAGTGATAAATTCATACTGGATATCTTGGTATTTCTGACCTCACTAGTATAATCATTCCTACCCGACGTCATTACTGGTCTTTTCTATAGCAGGTCGAATTACCAACCTTGTCTGTGTCCTTGAGTCCTTGCTTATGTTCATCTTACATTTCAAATAACTGATTAGTAGTGGGAGGAACGCAGTAAATAATCATAATCAATAGTTGGAAGCTTTAGATAATATTAAGTAGCCACCTTTTAAAACTCTCACATATTATCTACTGTTTTTCAACCATTTCCAGATGTTTTTTTTTTATAAGAGAACCTTGTCTTTTTAATCTTTTTGCTTTTTTCCCACCCTAAGCGCTTCTTTTTTCTCTCACCATCTTTTTATGAGATAACAACACAACTCTAATGAAAACAACACGCCTCTTGAGAATTCAGGCAATGGGGGTAGGGGGGTGGCTGAAGAAGAGGTGAAGAAGTGGAAAGCCTATAATTAGTGATATGCCTACATTACTGATCATATCATTTACAAATGCACAAACAACTGTCACATATGGATCAATATCAAATAATTTTTTTCTGCAGCCCTGTAGTGCAGCTCCACCCGGTGCATACCCATTCTTTCTGCCACAACCCCGTCCACAGGTACCAAAGATGTTCATTTGATAGATAAGCAGGATGAATTGTTTTCGATCCAAATGCTTAGATGTCTACAGTGACTAAAATCTAGTCAGTTATTAAAGTCTTTGTGCAGCACAGAAAACAAGCTGTCCCCCAACAGCTTATAAGATTAACCAGATAGTACAGCCTGAAGTTCCAAAGGATACTATTAAAATTGGAGCTGCACAATAATGCAATAAAAAAAGACTCTCTCAGTGTCATATTTAAGAGGAACTTTCATTGCAAATATCTACTGTACCACAATGCTCATCCAGGAGGAGCGAATCCTGCAAAGTCAATGGATGGAATCAGTTGTTTTTCCTGAGATAGAAAAACGCTCTACCAATCGGACTGTATTATCTGCCTGAATTGTCTCTGTAAAGTGCCTAAAGCTGACATGCATTGTAATATGCTATACAAATAAAACCAAACTGAATTGAATGGAATTCCAATTGAAATTCATCTACAAATTGGACACTTGCACTGAACCACTGCAGATATTCTATGAATTAATAAATTTTGAGGAGTAGAGATCTGACGAAAAACTTGCAGCTACGACCTTTAAACTTGTATAAATATAAATTTGATAGATTTTATGCAGTTCGGCTGCCCTCGATACTAACAGCTGATGATGGATTATAGTGACTGAGATTCTCAAGTAATAAAATAGGGGTCAATCGTAACAGATAGTGAAACTGCCTGTTTCTCTAATGCAATGCCAACTGACATTAGGTCAAAAAGAACCATTCGAAATCTCCTCACGGCATTATTTCTGTAAAAAACAACAACAACAAAAAGATGGGCAAGACAAACTTTGCTAAGAAACAGCTGAAAATATTAGTCCTCAAATTGCCAGGCTCGCCTTCTCTGTTCAATGGCAGGAAAATATAAAAACCAAGTAGCATGTTTTTAAAAACAAGTCACTTAGACTGCTCAAAAAGCGTCAGGCGGTTGGTCATAACGCTAGTCGCGGGGAGTATTGGCCTAGATATAGCAGTGGGCTTGTTGTCATGATCTGGCCTGTTTGCTCCTCCCTAATTAGTAATTCCTCTCACCTGCCGTTTTCCCTCCCTGC
>NW_015150477.1:586542-595746 GCF_000732505.1 Cyprinodon variegatus | reverse complement strand
TCTTTGAATACTGGGTCCATCTGTCCTCGTTTCATGACACTTGTGCTCTAAAAAGGTTGTTAGTACCCAGTTCGATCCCCACAGCAACTCTTAACCCAACATTGCTCCCCGGGCGCCACACAATGGCAGCCTGCTGCTCCCCAGGGTAATGGGCTAAATGCAGAGGTATGTTTCTCCAATGTGAGATTGATAAAGTTCAATTATTATTAGTATTCTTTCAACAAAAACACCTTTAATGGGTGCCATATTAGTTAGAAACTGGACAATCAGCAGCCTTGAGTAAAAATAGCCTCCCAGCCTCTTCTTGCACAGAACAACCTCAAAAAGGGATGCAATGCAGCATTACTGAGAATATTTCTTTGTCATGCAAACAAACAAACAAATTCACAGGCGAGCAGGCTGGCAATGATGTCTTTACATACAAACGCTTCGCCACGCAGACGTGGCTGCATCTCACACGCCGTTAATTATGTATTTAATTACCAGATGAAGATGAGGACGGCTCGGAAGCTTTTAATCAGACCTCGTTAGGCTGTGTCTCCATGTGTTAACGAGGCTGTCAGCACTTCATTTGCTTCTGCAGGAAGGCAACGTGAGCTCGGAGGCTGAGGGCAGATCAGCGGGGCAAACGCCAGCAGTGACCCCACAGCAGCTGTAATGTCTGCGGGATATGCATGTTGACTTCACAGCTATGGTAAATCTGGACAAGTGTTTACCCCTGACTCAGATCATGCTAATACCCTCAGATAAACATCCCCTCCTCCACGGTCAGGTCAAATCAAGATAATGATGAACAGGGCAAACTGCTGCATGATGTTATACTTCAAAATATATCCACCAATTTATCTACTAGATAAATAATAACTGGACAGAAAGGACGCCTGTGTCCAAAAGGAGGAAAAGATGTTACCTTGTATTTGATTACAGGTTTACTGGCAGTCGTGTGTCTTATTACAGAACAATACATGAGCCTGAACCAAAGCTGATGTTTATACTCAATCCCAAAGGATGGCTGCAGAGAATACACCTATTACAGCTCAAACAGAACCCCACCACCTTATTCCTCGCAGACAATATGGAAAGCATGCACTTATTCCCACTGTGGAAATGTGTCAGCTATTAATGGGATTGTCAATAGAAATGCCTTTCCCAGAAGGCCCGAGCAGGACTGACATTATTGTTGCAGACTGTTAACACTCCAAATCGTGGAGTCTCACACATTAACATGCCAATCCTATCGCAGCTTCAGCGCTGACACACCTCGACGAGAGCGTTTGCAAACACACGGGTTTTCAACATTGCCCACCTCTGCCTTTCCTCCTGGGTTCCTGCTTCTTCTCTTCAGAGTAACTACAGAGCGGCCGGGGGAATCTGGGGACTCTCTAAATGAGAAAAGGGGTCACAGGAATAGCTTTTGTCATTACGCCTTTTCTCTATTAAGCTCCCCTGCTAATTCTTGGCATTTGTCTTTTGACAGCAACACCGTCTGCTGTTATTAAGTGCTGGCAGGGTTGCTGTTAAAACTGGCTCACATATATAATTCATGAATGAAATGGTCGCTCCCTTTCTTTTTTCTGACCATCAGCACTTTCACGCTTTGCAATGTTTCAACATGTCAGGACAGGCCGAAACGCAGAACAACCAGCTGAGACACAACAAGCCCCCCACAGACCAACCAACCTGCCCTTCCCCCCCCCCTCCCCCCTCAGGTCCCACAGGCACCTTGGTGCACACTTGCATTTCTGCACTCACCTTCCTATCAGCTACGCCTCAAGGTATCAGGCAGGTACAATCATTCATAACAAGGCTGTACCACACGCTAGTTACAAGATATTTTTGATCTTTTTATCAATCGCTTCTAACCTTTAACCATTGCTTACATTAGAAAAAATAAGCCAGGACAAAAAAAAAAAAAAACATACACTAAAAAGGAACAGCTTAATTCACTCCTCCACAGAAGTTCTAGTGCTTGTCCATGGATGGTGGAGTAGATATTACCTGGTTATATAACAACCTTCAACGAGCAATAATCATTACAATAAAATGATAGAAAGTTTTTAATCGTAATTTAACGTACCTGCATTGTTTCCTCTGCAAAACCCTTTCTTTGTGTAATTCAGTTTTTAAATATTGGTCATTCGTTACAATGCAGGCGGACAGGTGTGACCTTTAAACAATGTAACAACATGCCTCTGTAGCCATAGCTTACGTTGTTTCCAGCAGGATTTATAAATCCCTACTGGTGATATTAGAAATCCCAATACTATTTATAAATGTCATTTGAAACAAGAGCATACATTTCCACCAGGTTTTATTTAAACTGACTGGTGATACTAAAAGACCAAAAACATTTGTAAATATTTCTGCAACCAGGATTTATAAAACATGAGCCAAAATCATAAATACTTGCTAATAATGTAAAAAATAAAGCAACAATATTCACCAATGTCTACAAACACTGCAAACAGGAGTTATATTTAAGCAGCACTCATAAATATCTGGTTCTAACAATGATTGAACAGCGTTTATAAACAAAGATATATTTTATAGCAGATAGTGCTAGAATGTAGAATTAGGGGTCTTAATATAAACGGCTATAAAACAAAGAGATTTGTTTTTCTTTTCCAGTGCCAAACCCACCTGCTCTGTGTGTTTTTATGTTCTTTGTTAGTTTACTTGGAGAAAAAAGAAGAACAGCTTCAAACAGTTTCAGATCTGATTGGTTGTTGGAGTTCATTCTTTATATGGGGCTTCTTTTCTTAGGCCCAGAGAGTTTGTGACAAGATGAAATAAGTTTTAGAGTAATAGAGTTGGTGCTCCAAAAGTGAAAACATAAGAAAACCACAAAGAAAGTATCTGGAGGAAAAACGTCCTCCTTGGTTCCATAACCTTAGAGCAATAATGATCTTCTTCTTAAGGTGCAACACTCAGTTTAACCATTATGTGTTTCGCATTATGGAATCGTTAGAGTTATTACAGTGGGAAATACTCTGACATAACCTTTGATCAGTCCCTGGTGTAAATGGAAAGGATGAACTTATCACCCAAACTGCTTCTGTCAAGCAAACATGACACTAATGCAAGAAGAAGCTACAGGCTGCAGGAAGCACTGCATCAAAAGAGCCACTGTCTGTCTGAGGACTATCCAAGTCTCTCACTATGACTTTTTATATCATGTTTTGGTGATTTATCCATTAACATGCTAGCCTCTAGGTCTTGTAAGCTTTCACAAAAAAAAAAGCAGTATGTGGGATTATGCATGAAACGTGGTTCAGACTCACAACATTGTTTGAAAGCAATAATAACAGATATTTGTGCAAAAATGCTTTACAGTTTGAAAGTTCAGCACCCTGTCAGAATGCGTAGGCTGCTTTGGTTTGCTTACTTGAAGGCGTAGCGCAGCAAGAAGCAGATCCTGCCACAGGTGTCGCCCTGTTTGCCTTCACCCTGATCGCCTTTGGGTCTGTAGAGCTCTGGCTTGATCTGCCCGATGCAGGTGACCTGCTCCTTCTCCTCACCATGGAAATCAGGGCTGGAGAGCTGGTGAGTCATGGGCTTGGGTCTAAGCACAGACATAAGGAATCAGAAATAAGAGCACAAACAAGATGCTGGGTGACTAGGTGACTCTGCAGGGTTATTTTCCTATGACAGTTTTTACAATTATCCTTTCCCACTGCAACTGTCCTGGTTATTTATAAAATGAACTGAATAAGCCTTAAATCAAACAAAAACTTGTTCCTGATTAAAACTGTTTGCAAATACGTTGAAGACAATATATATTATGAACCTTCTGACAATTGTTACACTTTATCTGATTAAAATATAATCAACTATAGTTCAGTTAATAAAATTCATGTAGATACAGAAAGTGTCATACTGAAAGAAATATCTTTATTCAATAAGAATTAGTGCAAAATACAGATTTAATAATCCAATACATTAAATCAACAGTTGAAATAATTTGAATAGTTCATTTTCTCAGTGGTTGCATATTAATGCGTACAATCATTATGTTCCAACACATCATTTTAATGAAGCCTGTATGCTTTATTGTTAAAAAGTAAAGTCTCAACATCCGCCCTCTAGACATCTGACTGTAAAGGAGGCAGGAAAAGATCCAAGGAAATTGAACATTCATGTATTTTACTGTAGTTCGACAATTAATAATTCAAACATGAAAGTGTTTAAGCTCTTGCTCAGAGAAAATGAACATAAACTTTAACTTGGAAAATCTTTATATATGAAGTGGAGTGAGCTAATGTAATTAACAGTTAAAATTTTTTTAATCATCCTATTAATAACATAGCAACAGTCCAAACGTTTTATAAACCAGTGGCTAAAAAACACCAAATAAAAGCTATCACATTTTATGCTTTAGATCAGCTAGAGCTAGAAACATTTATTCTGCTAAGATTATTGAGATAAAATCCATCCACTGTCCTGCACCTCTCTAAGACCTAATCTCTAGGGAAGCAAGTCCAAGGGGAAGGCCTACACATCTGTTTCCCTGTAGAAAACCTTCAGCTCAGGTTGGTGGATTTCCAGACCTTCCAAAGGTCTTTATATTGTCCCTCCAGGGTCATTCCCAGCGCTCAGGGTTGGAACATAGACAGAACTGTAAAATTGCTTTTTGGCTCTGCTTTTATTCCACCACATTGCAACAGAGTAGTGCACACATTGCTGCAAATGAAGTCCTGGTCCATCTGTCCATCTCCTATCCCATCCCATCCTATCCCATCCCATCCCATCCCATCCAAACCTATCCCATCCCATCCCATCCAAACCTATCCTATCCTCTATACCAGAGGTCAGAGATTAGCAGACCGGAGTCCGGATCCGGACCCACCTGCTAGGTGATCCAGGCCCAACCTAAAAATTACCTCATGTTATCCGACGCAGTGTCTAATTTCACTTGTGCCACTTCTCCTGTTTGTACGGTAAAACCATTCGGCACCAGGCTACACGTGATGCATATTAGCCAATGAGCTGTGTTAGTCAGGGCTGTTGCCGCTAGCTACTTTTAGACACAGCAGGCAAACCTGTGGCAAGCCGGGCGATGGATAACGATGATTACAAAACGTGAAAGAAAGTGTGGACTGCTAGAAGAAGTGCAGTGAACTGGTGACAGAAAAGTGCAATGGCGTGTTCAGAGATGACCCTGCACATTTTGAGTATTGTTTGGCTCAACTTCCTGCTGTGAAGCAGGATTCTCTACCATGAATATTATCAAAAATAAATATTGATCCAGGCTCACGAATGAGCACCTTGATATGTGCTTTAGAAACAAACCCAGGTTTAAAACCTTGCAGGTCAGCTTAAAGCCCACGTCTCTAATTAAGCCATACAAAAGAAAGAAAAAACAAACAAACGGTCAGTTCAGGTGTTTTATAAAATATGTGAATCAGGAAATTCTCTATATACCAAACTGAACCATTGTTCTCTACTTCAAAAAAACACTTTAGATTTTAAAATGGAAACATTTTAAATTTTTTATTTAAAAAGTCAATGTACTACATGGATGCATGAAAACCTAATTTATTGTGGTTACCCTTGCTCTATCCTATCCTATCCTATCCTATCCTATCCTATCCTATCCTATCCTATCCTATCCTATCCTATCCTATCCTATCCTATCCTATCCTATCCTATCCTNATGCCTCTGTAGCCATAGCTTACGTTGTTTCCAGCAGGATTTATAAATCCCTACTGGTGATATTAGAAATCCCAATACTATTTATAAATGTCATTTGAAACAAGAGCATACATTTCCACCAGGTTTTATTTAAACTGACTGGTGATACTAAAAGACCAAAAACATTTGTAAATATTTCTGCAACCAGGATTTATAAAACATGAGCCAAAATCATAAATACTTGCTAATAATGTAAAAAATAAAGCAACAATATTCACCAATGTCTACAAACACTGCAAACAGGAGTTATATTTAAGCAGCACTCATAAATATCTGGTTCTAACAATGATTGAACAGCGTTTATAAACAAAGATATATTTTATAGCAGATAGTGCTAGAATGTAGAATTAGGGGTCTTAATATAAACGGCTATAAAACAAAGAGATTTGTTTTTCTTTTCCAGTGCCAAACCCACCTGCTCTGTGTGTTTTTATGTTCTTTGTTAGTTTACTTGGAGAAAAAAGAAGAACAGCTTCAAACAGTTTCAGATCTGATTGGTTGTTGGAGTTCATTCTTTATATGGGGCTTCTTTTCTTAGGCCCAGAGAGTTTGTGACAAGATGAAATAAGTTTTAGAGTAATAGAGTTGGTGCTCCAAAAGTGAAAACATAAGAAAACCACAAAGAAAGTATCTGGAGGAAAAACGTCCTCCTTGGTTCCATAACCTTAGAGCAATAATGATCTTCTTCTTAAGGTGCAACACTCAGTTTAACCATTATGTGTTTCGCATTATGGAATCGTTAGAGTTATTACAGTGGGAAATACTCTGACATAACCTTTGATCAGTCCCTGGTGTAAATGGAAAGGATGAACTTATCACCCAAACTGCTTCTGTCAAGCAAACATGACACTAATGCAAGAAGAAGCTACAGGCTGCAGGAAGCACTGCATCAAAAGAGCCACTGTCTGTCTGAGGACTATCCAAGTCTCTCACTATGACTTTTTATATCATGTTTTGGTGATTTATCCATTAACATGCTAGCCTCTAGGTCTTGTAAGCTTTCACAAAAAAAAAAGCAGTATGTGGGATTATGCATGAAACGTGGTTCAGACTCACAACATTGTTTGAAAGCAATAATAACAGATATTTGTGCAAAAATGCTTTACAGTTTGAAAGTTCAGCACCCTGTCAGAATGCGTAGGCTGCTTTGGTTTGCTTACTTGAAGGCGTAGCGCAGCAAGAAGCAGATCCTGCCACAGGTGTCGCCCTGTTTGCCTTCACCCTGATCGCCTTTGGGTCTGTAGAGCTCTGGCTTGATCTGCCCGATGCAGGTGACCTGCTCCTTCTCCTCACCATGGAAATCAGGGCTGGAGAGCTGGTGAGTCATGGGCTTGGGTCTAAGCACAGACATAAGGAATCAGAAATAAGAGCACAAACAAGATGCTGGGTGACTAGGTGACTCTGCAGGGTTATTTTCCTATGACAGTTTTTACAATTATCCTTTCCCACTGCAACTGTCCTGGTTATTTATAAAATGAACTGAATAAGCCTTAAATCAAACAAAAACTTGTTCCTGATTAAAACTGTTTGCAAATACGTTGAAGACAATATATATTATGAACCTTCTGACAATTGTTACACTTTATCTGATTAAAATATAATCAACTATAGTTCAGTTAATAAAATTCATGTAGATACAGAAAGTGTCATACTGAAAGAAATATCTTTATTCAATAAGAATTAGTGCAAAATACAGATTTAATAATCCAATACATTAAATCAACAGTTGAAATAATTTGAATAGTTCATTTTCTCAGTGGTTGCATATTAATGCGTACAATCATTATGTTCCAACACATCATTTTAATGAAGCCTGTATGCTTTATTGTTAAAAAGTAAAGTCTCAACATCCGCCCTCTAGACATCTGACTGTAAAGGAGGCAGGAAAAGATCCAAGGAAATTGAACATTCATGTATTTTACTGTAGTTCGACAATTAATAATTCAAACATGAAAGTGTTTAAGCTCTTGCTCAGAGAAAATGAACATAAACTTTAACTTGGAAAATCTTTATATATGAAGTGGAGTGAGCTAATGTAATTAACAGTTAAAATTTTTTTAATCATCCTATTAATAACATAGCAACAGTCCAAACGTTTTATAAACCAGTGGCTAAAAAACACCAAATAAAAGCTATCACATTTTATGCTTTAGATCAGCTAGAGCTAGAAACATTTATTCTGCTAAAATTATTGAGATAAAATCCATCCACTGTCCTGCACCTCTCTAAGACCTAATCTCTAGGGAAGCAAGTCCAAGGGGAAGGCCTACACATCTGTTTCCCTGTAGAAAACCTTCAGTTCAGGTTGGTGGATTTCCAGACCTTCCAAAGGTCTTTATATTGTCCCTCCAGGGTCATTCCCAGCGCTCAGCGTTGGAACATAGACAGAACTGTAAAATTGCTTTTTGGCTCTGCTTTTATTCCACCACATTGCAACAGAGCAGTGCACACGTTGCTGCAAATGAAGCCCTGGTCCATCTGTCCATCTACTATCCCATCCCATCCTATCCAAACCTATCCTATCCTCTATACCAGAGGTCAGAGATTAGCAGACCGAAGTCCGGATCCGGACCCATCTGCTAGGTGATCCGGGCCCAACCTGATTTAAAACATTAACAAATTACCTCATGTTGTCCGACACAGAGTCTAATTTCACTTGCGCCACTTCTCCTGTTTGTACGGTAAAAAGCTTGGGCACCAGGCTACACGTGATGCATATTAGCCAATGAGCTGTGTTAGTCAGGGCTGTAGCTACTTTTAGACACAGCAGGCAAACCTGTGGCAAGCCGGGCGATGGATAATGATGATGAGAAAACGTGAAAGAAAGTTTGGACTCCTGGAAGAAGTGCAGTGAACTGGTGACAGAAAAGTGCAATGGCTGTGCTCAGAGATGACCCTGCACATTTTGAGTATTGTTTGGCTCAACTTCCTCCACCATTTATTATCAAAATTAATATTGATCCAGGCTCACGAATGAGCACCTTGATATGTGCTTGAGAATGGCTTAGTCGTCAATCAAACCCAGGTTTAAAACCTTGCAGGTCAGCTTAAAGCCCACATCTCTCATTAAGCCATACAAAAGAAAGAAAAAACAAACGGTCAGTTCAAGAGTTTTATAAAATATGTGAATCAGGAAATTCTCTATATACGAAACTGAAAGATTGTTGTTTTCTATATTTTAAAATGGAAAAATTTTAAATTTTTTAAAAATATTTTTTTAATTAAAAAGTGCTTTTTATTTAAAAAGTACTACATAGAATGAAACTACATAGCATGAAAACCTAATTCTATTGCAGTGTTAAATTCTGTTTAAAGTTACGGATTATAGTTAAAAATGTTTCCTTTCCTTTCCTTTCCTATCCTATCCTATCCTATCCTATCCTATCCTATCCTATCCTATCCTATCCTATCCTTTCCTTTCCTTTCCTATCCTATCCTATCCTATCCTATCCTATCCTATCCTATCCTATCCTATCCTATCCTATCCTATCCTATCCTATCCTATCCTATCC
>NW_015150477.1:575736-586147 GCF_000732505.1 Cyprinodon variegatus | reverse complement strand
GTCGTCACAGCAACTTTTGTATCTTCACACAATTATTTCATAAACCTAGAAAAAAAAATATTAGTGTTAAAGGTAATGACTAAATTTTTATCTCAAAGCTACAAAATCCTAAATACAGTTAAACGGAATGGCTGGCTAGCTTCAGCTGAGCCTAAATTAGGTCGATTCATGTTAGAAAGTCCATAGAATATTGTAAAGCCTTATTATGAGCAACAGAGACACATTCATCAGACAAATGCTGCTCTATCCTCAGAGCAAAGTTAAACTCTTAGCTTTAATCCTCCATGTAGTTGTGTGAAACACATTTGGATAGCTTCAAGCTCTTCATTACACTTTTGAGTTTATTGCATCTAATGCAGCCAGCATTGCAAATTCTCTATCAGTTAAGTTGTTTAACTGTTTACAACCAAAACAATAAGAGCTGTTATCTAAATCCATCACCATCCACAGTTTTGCATATTACTCCATTTTCAGAGAGGATTATTTGCACAATTAAATTCTAATTCAGCTACTTGGAAGTCAGCGTTTATTATAAGAAATGTTTTGTTAAAAAAGCTTTTCATTTCTGACATGAACAGCTTCATCTGTTCTTAAAGTCCCGTGAAAAAGGATTTGACCTTGATCCTTCTAGTTTTGCTTCAAATGTTTTAACAAACAGATTTTAAGAGGCAAAGTTGAGCTGAGTTAATAAAAATATTATTTCTCTTATGATTTACTTTGCAGACATGCCATGCCCGTGTCTTATTCATCTCCAAGTGTCTAATGCACTGATTACCCAGAGTTCACCTGTGCTACACCTGTGATCTGCTGCATATGAGCCTCCTGTTAGTCTGCCTCCTGTCAGATTATCAACAGCATTTTCCCAGTAGAGTTCCAGCGTTTCCTTCCATGTTCTCCAGTCCTCTTATTGATCTAGCCACTCGACCATGGATTTTCTCCTTTGCCCTGCCAATGACAAACCTTCTCTACAAATCTGATTTCTGGACAACGAGCCTTGCTCTGCTTGCTGACGTATGATCGTTGGCCGACCCCTCAGATGAGGATCGCCTTTTCTTCCACTGTGATTACTGGTATCGTTTTGGGTTAAACTTGAAAGAAAAGCTTCTTTCATCAACAGTGCAATCTCACAGACTAAAGAGGGATGCTTACTGTATTCACTAATCAGACTCTTGCGCTCCACATGACCGGGCCTAGTCCCAGTCCCTCCTTTGCTTTGCCTGCTCTAACGTCACTGAAGCTTCTGCTGTTCAGTGTGCCTAGAAGCAGTACAGCTGGTTTGTATTAAACGTTTCTTACATTCTGAAACCCACAACAACTTATCCTCTCTTCTTACAAAGTTTCAATTGACAAGCCTTTTTTAAGTGCTTAAAGTCAGAAGTGAATAAACTATCATCCTGCATTGTGGCTTAATTTCCTGATGTGATTCCCTCTGGATTAGAACACTTTAATTCAAGCAAAACGCTAATCTAATCCACAAACAGGAGTCAGTAGCTTTATATTTCCTTTTTTTAATTAAGATTCAGATTTTCATTTCAAAATAACTTTCAGAAACAATTTTTCTTCTCTCTATTAAACCGTATCCCCTCACTTATTCTCTAGTTATGTTTGTATTTCCTCTGATCCCAAACACCTGTCAGCAAGACTTACTTCCTGCTCCTCACCTAACATTTTGAGTTGCCTCAAACACCATCTTTTTTAATGACCTTTTTCCACCAGACATCAAATCACATCTTGTTTTAAGTGCCGCTTTTAAAACCCAAGCAGCCTTCTGAACTTGCCGGGATGTCCAAAAGAATGACAATTAATATACATTTAAAACTATTTGCACAACCGATCCAACGTTGCATTAAGTTCAATAGCGTTTTCTTTTATTGAGTTTGTTTTATTCTACAGCAATAATCATAAACACACATCACACTGACCGTGGGGTGACCTGCTGCTGGGAATGGGCGTTGGGCAGCTCTTTATTGGGATGGGCTCCACCCTCTGAGTTGGGGACATCTGGTGACGTCTGACTCAGCTTCAATGTTCCTAGAAAATGAAAAACAGCCACATCTGTTATTTAATGCTGCCTCCAATTCACCTTTAACACTGTGACAAAAGAACTGATGTTTGTTGGTTAACATCAGGAATCTGACTTGTCAGACAGAATAAGGGCCACCACCTCACATACTCTGTAAATAATAAAAGACTTTGCAGTGGAGCTGCAAAAATTCAACGGCAGGATAAAGCGTCTGGTGAAAAATCTAATCAAAACATCAGCTACAGTTCCAGGCTTAGTTTTGTATTTTTAAAATGATTATACGATTAACAGAGCTTTGCAAATGATGCGGTTATGATCGCATTATCTTTCCAAACAGGTGTTAATGCGTAAATATAAATCTCTACGTTCATCTTACTGATTATTTTCACAATGTGACACCGAAAAGTTAAAATGAATGTGCATCTGCTGTCTCCTTCTGCAGGCCCTGAAGGACCTACAGGGTGCCAGTAAGCCTCCAAAAGCTTATCGGCACCCTAAGGTAAATCTGCATAAAATCCCTCGGATTAAATTAATCTGTTACTGCAGAAGCATAATCTCACAGAGAACCTTTATTTTGAATATTTTTGTAAAGAATAAATATATATATATTGTATATATACTTTAATTTCTTTAAAGTAAATGTAGTGATTATTTCTAGTACTCTAAAGTCATTCTATACCTTTTATACATTATTTAGTTTATAAGTTAAGTTAAACCCTTGCAAATAAATTAGAAGGATTCATCAATAATGTTTATTAAACCGTCCTGTGGCTTAAAGTAAAAATGCATATTATGGTTAAAAGAGAACATTATTGAGTTTCAGGTCAAAGCCACCTCAGGTGGGTTCATGGGATCCCCAATCTGCAGCTCCAAAGCTGCATGTGGCTTTTTAGTTTAGTTAGACAAAAATAGCTAAAGAACCGAGCAATTTTATAAAGAGTAAAACTATATAACTATAATATCTGCAGCAGTTTTTCCAAAAGCAAGAATAAAGGAATGAAACTAACAGTGACTAAAATATTCTTCTTTATGATTTTTTCTTCATCCATAATTGTTTTTAAAAGGAAGCAAAACTAAAACAATGTCATACAGTAGTCAGATATTATAAAAAAGCTGTTTTTATCAATGATTCAATTTTTCTGAAGAAATATTGTTTATAAATGTCGCTGACTTGTGGTTTGCTGTAAAAATAAAGGATGAATAACAGCAAATAATGGCCATTGTTAGGTACAGAAGAGGCTCAGTTATCATGTGGGCCTTTTTTTGTTATTTTAAACTCCATTGGAATCTTATTAAAACACTGGACATCATAAACCGATCCTTTATCAAAATAATAATACAAAACAGAAAAAATATTGCTTTGGGCATTTTAGAAAGTAATATAAAAACTAAACTAATTAAATTACGTGTTTGCCGTAAAAGTTGTAATTGACAGAAAATACCATTGCAGATAAAAACACAATATTTCACACATACATTATGTATGAGGGATAGTGATTTAGATCAGGGAACGATTTACATTAAAAATTTAGGGATGATTTAAGTCATTATTTTGTTCCTGAAGATTCAATTTTTGGAAAACTGACTTTTTTCCAACAATCCACTGCTTTGGCTTCAATGTCAGTGTGACATCAGTTCATCTTTTTTTCTTTTTAGATGTCTCATTGTCTAAAACCACTAGCTGCAAACATTCATGTGTCATATTTCCATTTTTTTTAGTCAATCATCATCCCAGAGAGCATGCTGATTGATACAAAAACTATTTATTTACTGTTTATAGCTATTTAAAGCAATATATGCTAAAGTTGATGATGAATTTATTACGGTATGTTTTTAACCCATTTATACACTTTTAGACTGATTCTATGCAAAAACTAAAACATTTATTTAGTAAAAAATGTTTATTTTAACATTATGATCATTCTAAAGAGTCCATCAGTGTTAAACATCTTTCTTGATATATTTGAATCCATCCAACTTAATAAGCTTTTATATTTTAGCATAATTTAGATCTAAAAAATTCAACAGTAGATCTTTACAGGGTTTTTATCCCCCTAATTTTTCACAAGTTTTAAATCTACCTTCTGATCATTGTGAGATTGAAATGTTTAAACATTGTTTTCCAGGAACTTAATTCTATCGTATGACTAGAAAAAAAATCAGAAGCCCCTTGAAGTGATCAGCACTAGTTAAAAAGACATAAGCAAATCAGGTTTTCTGGTAGAAAAAATAAAGGAATTGGTCTAAAAAAGGTCTGAAAGGTTTCTGTCATGGAGGCAGTGCCAAACCTCTAAGAGGCAGGTTGGTGTCAAGCATGGATAACTTTAGAGAGCTTCTCACCAGCATTATTGGGGTAGGAGTCCATATCCAGGTATGAGTGCTCCTGGGTCTCATGTGGCCCCCCAACCACCCCTCCGCCTTCCCCCCTCTCCAGCCCCACCATGTCAGAGAAGTGGGGGTGTCCCTGCTGCCCCAGTGAGGGGTAGAGCGAGGACGAGGACTGGCCCTCTTTCCTCTGAAGCAGAGGGGGTAAAAGGTTCGGCCCTGTTGCCCCTCCGAGCCCTGCGGTTCCGGGCAGCAGCCCTGAGGTCAGACTCAATCCCCCGCCCTCCTTGTCCCGCCATGGCAACCAGCAGAGCTTCCAGGAGACGAACAACGAGACAGACAGGAGGACGAAGCCGCAGAATGTCACGATGACCGACAGCAGGCTGACAGAGATTTCTGCAGAGGGGAGGAGAAAAGTGAGAACTAGAATACAAGACTTTGACTTGGGTTTACAGAAGAAAAAATAGCTCTAACTAGTAAGTCTAGCTTGAGCTGAGGAGGATATTTTGTTTAAAACTCAACATTAACCATACTCTATATGAGATGCTGGTGGTATACAACAATAATAACGGAAATAAATTAGTAGCTAGGGTTATAAAGACCAAATTATGAGGCAGGATTCATCATCTGGGATCCTAAAAAGCTTTATCTGTCTCACTGGTGCATCTGATGGATCTACGACACCAGCGTGAATGTCACCAACATGAATAAAAACAACAACCTCATCTCTAAGAGCGCACTATTAACACATCATGCATATGCCAAACAAATCAACAGTAAATACCACAAATGCACCATTAGCCGCAACATCTACAAATCACACATCACACAGCAGCAGAGGGAACCTGCTGCTAACATAAAGTGTAATTTGCAGCCATTCTCTGAAGCTTTTATACAGCATTTAAATCCTGAGCTGGAAATGTGGGAGAAAACGGGTGGGAAAAATGAGATGGAATGGGGAGGGGGGCGATGATGATGGAGGCAATTAATAAAAAAAACAAAACCCACCGACAGTGATCACGCTTTACTTCACAGTTGTGAGCCTTTTAATGTCTGAAAGGTTAGGAAAGGTCCAACAAAATCCTCCATCAATCCTGCATACAGCTCCAGTCACACATTTAATATATGTTTATTATTTATTTGATAATTTATTGTATTTTCCGTTAGGTTATCAGGTTTTAGAATAAAAAAATCACAATGATATCTCTGAAAATTGGTGCATTTTCTTAAACAAACCTAGCTTTGACATATCAATGGACATTTTTCAAAGAGGTAAAGGTAAAATAATTGGAGCGAACAGACTGGAAGCTTAATGTTAGCCTGCTTCATTCTTTCCAAAGCTCCTTTGATTTATTTTTGGTTCCATAAAACAAATCTGTCTAAATTAGATAATCTACCTGTTGATTTGAGTCTGCCAATTTTTTTGTTACGCATAGAAAAAAAACAGTAGCAACATGAAAAACTCTTTTTAACAGCAAGAAATCTCCAGTAGAACCAGAATCAATACGAGCAACCTTCTGCTTGGGGTTCAAGGAGACAGTAAAACACTACAAAGGAGGTTCTAAAGGCCTATTTGATATAAGGCTTACTGTAAATGAAAGTTTTTGTTTAAACAAAATAACTCTGAAGGTCTTTACTTCATCATTTTAATGGAATTGAGGCGAAGTGATTGGAAAAAAAGTAAAGTTGTTTAAGTTAATACATTTTAAAGACAAACAAATATATCTTAAAAACATAAAGCCTTCAAAAAATTAAAAAATTGCTTTCAAGACACACTTGCGGTTTACCTAACTGATTGTATTCATCATGATTTACGGACAAATATAGCTGAGTCTAATCAGAATAACAGAAAACATTATTATCTGCCATCTGATCAACTAAACAAATAGAAAAATATTCTGTATCTAGTTAAAACATGATCCAAGCAAGGTGCCTTTTGGTTTTCCGCAAGTAATTCTGAAGGCTGAAAATGAAATATATCAGATTAATAAGATTTAAACCAGCGTTGTGCTGATCTGTAGATTCTTACAGCACGTTATAAGCCCTTTTAAGAATCATATTGATGGACTGTATCAAGTGCAGCCACGAGATCCAACAGGTGAGAGCAGAAAACTTGTCCATTATCTAAGGCCAAGAGAACATAAATAGTGATTCTTAACAACAGGTTCACCAATGTATGATAAATAGCTCAATCTCCATCTCACCTTAAAGTGTTTCTCCTGAAGGCATTTCAAATCAGTCAAGTTTGTTGAGTTTCAACTTTTGTTCTTGATTTTTACATTTGGTTTTTAAGACTAACACTAAAAAGTGCTAGCCTTTTGAGACCATCCTGATCTCGCGAGCTTTCAAGGTTTCACTCGCAGATCAGTCTGGCTACTTTCCGTTAAAGTAAATTTGGAGCCGTTCACCAAACGAACGTCCAATCAGCGTTGAATTTGAGGTGGGTTGAGGTGTGACGCAACGAGAAGCGCGACAGTTCAGTCTAAAGAACATGGCGGCTTCAGCCGATGAAACTAGCGTTAGCGTGGCTATCGAGCAAGTTTTATCGGAATTACAGAGTATTTCTTCACTGAAAGAAGAGCAAAACACTGCTCTGGAAGTTTTTCTCAGAGGAAAAGATGTTTTTGCTCTTCTCCCGACTGGTTTCGGCAAGAGTTTGATCTTGTGGTTGTGTTTTCGTCATCGCTCTGTTAGTATGTCATATGCTTCGTTGATCTGATTGGTTTATTTGGCCCGTCTATCACCAACATAGGCCAATCAGCCAACCAGTATTTTCGCCCCTTCCCAAAATTACTTCAATGGAAGGTTTCCAGATGGATATGTGGAGCAAATCCATCTGGCGGAGTCAGATTAAAAAAGTGCATCATTATGAGGTGAAAGATGCTTAAATTTAGTCTTGGTATAAAGAGAATATTTAGGGAACATTAATCAACAATAATCCCCCTGAGGACTGAGTAACACAGCAAACAGGTCAGGTAGAAAGTTGTGGATGCACATTAAAATAGGGTAAGGTGGTAAAGCCGAATCCCAACCTTTGAACATCTTACAGAGCGTTACTCAATCCAACATTAAAAAAGAGAGGGTATGGCATTTACAAACCTAACGAAACAATGTTATCTGCCTAAACTGACAACTGAAAGAGAGAATTAACCACTGAAGCAGCCAACAGAACAGACACAAAGGTCATAGCCGTTTGCTCTACAATTCTTGCAATCCCATTTCCAGTTTGCCAGGAACCTTGTTGGGGACACGGCAAACATATTGAAGAAGGTGCCCTGGTCAGATAAGACCAAAATAGTGCTTACTGGCCTACATGCAAATCTCTGTGTTCAGCAGGGAAAAGGAAGCCGGTCAGACGGGAAGAAGGATAGACCCAAATACAGGACAGGCCTTGAAGAGCCCCGTAAGAGGATGCAGGAGACTTAGGGTTGGGGACACGTTAGGACAACCACCTTTAACGCATCAGAATGCCCTAGATAAAGTCTTAATGTATCCATTAAAAGATTATGCAAAGATGATTTCCATTTTATATTTTCATCTTAACTTCTGCACATGCAGGAGGGCTAAGAAATGCAGCATGAATATTTATAGATAAGTAGACTAAATATACAATGAATATTTATTCTTATCCTGGTCTTTTTGAAGTCTTCTTATAAATAGCACATTTGGGTCTGATGACTGTTTTGACAAAGAAGGACCCATCAAACTCACACTAAATTTGCGTCCTAGAGCTCAGACTATGAATATGCATGGTTTGTGACTAGACCAAGTAGACTTATTACAGAGATCTGCAGAGTGAGAATGCCTGGCCTGTCCACCCGGTGGCTTGACAGTAAAAACTGCATCTTTGCCCCTCTTGGGTTACTTCCAGACCACAGATTAGGAATGCTTAAACACGGAAATGCTTTCTAAATTGTTCCCAATTTGAAAGCATCACAAGACAAGGACAGCAATATAACATAAACAAAACAATTTTATATTTGACAATGCCATAAAAAAGCAAACAAGCCAATCCTAGATTTGATTGTTACATTTCCAACCTTCATTCCTTCCTTTTCCGCTGCACTTTTTTCTTATGCGACTGCCTCTTTGTTCATCACCCCTTCCTTCTATCCTCTGCTTACTCTCTCTCTCTTGTTGGTGAATTATTCATCAGTCTGTGTATGTCATTAATCAGCACTTGTTCAAAAGATATGATTGGAGTGCCGAGAAGGTGGGGTGGGGGTGAGCACCGTCTCGGTAGAGAACAAGATCAGGGGAAGAAGATATAAGAACAGAGGGAGAAATTAGGGTTGGGAAAAAAAATGAGGACCAGGAATTGTCCGGGTGAAGGAAGAGGGGAAAAGACAGACTAGAACATGTGTTGAAACAGACATATAAGCTGAGGGGTCGATTCCACAAAGAAGGCAAGGGAGGAGGAAGGCTGCAAGGCACATATAGTCGATAGCACCAGCATGCCATGTGTGAGAGAGCAGATACATAAAAGGTAATAATAGGAAGAGGAAGAAGAGTGGGAACACAGATGAAGGAGCTTGACAATGATTTAGAAGAAAACACCTGAAGAGCGGGGGAGCTTCAGAACGTGAAAGGTTAATGCATTGATCTGTAGGAGAAAAAACAAAAGGAGAGGAGTAGGCTGTGTCAGGCGGGGAGATCAGTGAGCACTGATAGCACACTGGTGTGATCAAACGTGTTCAGTGACTGTCAGGAGCAAAAACCGCTCCCCTCCATTTGTCTCTCTTTAGACAAGTCACTGTACCATCCCGAGCACTGATCCTGCCACAGATCCGTCACTAATCCACAAAGCATAAAGAGCGAGTCAGCAGGCGGCCGGGTTGGTGGGTGGGTAGCAGGCCTCTGAAGCTCGCCATGAGGAGCGGCTGAGGCTCCTTGTCAGTCAGAGACTGACGCAACCCCCGCTGGGAGTCGTACAATCCTCCACATCAAACGCATCTCCGCTGCTTACACAAGCCATTCGCTGACAGCTTTCTGCGAGCGGCAGACCTCTCAGGGATCGGACACTTCCATCAGCAAATGCAGGGAGATCACAGCCCCTAAAACAAGGAGCTCCACGCCTAAAACCGTGACCCGGCATTTCTGCACAGAGCCATTCAAATCTCAGGAGGTATGCCAGGCAATCCAGGCTAATCTACGCTGAGCCGCAGAGTCATGCTTATCGGTGTAGCACATCCCATGGGAACCCACACGATACCAGCTCAGCAATTTATGTTCTCGGATTGCTTTATATGTTTCACTTTGACAATGCCCCCAGTGGTTACTTAATCCTTGAATTATAGCTTAAAAATAGTCTAATGACTGAAGTAAAAAAATAATAATAGAACTTTAACACATTGGAGAAATTTACGTCTGCATTTAACCCATCCCCTTGGGGAGCAGTGGGCTGCCATCATGGGGCCACCCAGAGTGGCAGTCTGTGGGAGTGGGGCTCAAATCCTGAACCTCAGGATTCCAAGCTCTATGCTCTGACCACTAGTCCACCACTCCCCACACTACAAAAGATGATCCTGATGAGGAAAATTTCATTACTTCGCACAGCACGTTTTTAAGCCTCCATTCTACCAATGCATTCCTTGGTTCTCTTTGGGTATTCCTGTTTCCTTTCATTTAAAAATAATGCCACTCCAACAGGGAAACTTACAAATGAAACCATTTTTACTACAAATCTGAAAATATTTACACAGCATAATTTCAACAGTCCCATATCTGGGCTCTAGAATAATATCTCAGACTGAATACATAAGAAAAAACTACACAGACAGAAGTTGTTTGCATGTCATGATATAAGACCTCAGTTCAAATCTAAACCTAGCTAAAGTCCATGCCCTTATCATCAAAATTGAAATTGAACCTTATGTAAGTGTCATGATCTGGCCTGTTTGCTCCTCCCTAATTAGTAATTCCTTTCACCTGTTGTTTTCCCTCCCAGCCTCAAGTATAATTTATTCCTCTCACCTGTTTCTTCTGGTTATATTCAGTTCAGCCTGAGCATTCAGTGCCAGATCATTACTTGTCTTTCTGTTAGCCTGTCTGTTATTTTTATTT
>NW_015150477.1:568675-575337 GCF_000732505.1 Cyprinodon variegatus | reverse complement strand
CAGGATCGGCTTCCAGCATGTCCTCTGGGACTGCAGCACATTGGGACATTCTTGGACTGGACTGTTAAACCAGAGTGTCAGAGTTTGGGCGATGCCCCGCCCCTCTCCTGCAGTATCCGCAAGCCACAGCTCCACTTTAGTTTTTGTTTTATTTAATAAACGTTTTTAACTTTCCTACTGACTGTCTCTCCTTGAATACTGGGTCCATCTATCCTCGGTCCATGACAGTAAGTTTGAAAGTCAAAGGAAAGTGGCTTGAAGTTGTACTCAAGGGTGGTGTTAATAGATTTTTTGATTAGAAAAATCTGAAAACTGTATCATTTTGATACATAGCAATTCATACCCCGGACACTAGGTGAGGTACATTTAATATGAAGCTGTTTTAACCAGATTTCGTAATGTTGAAGCAACGTCTTAATGGATTATGAAACCTCTTATCTTGCCAAATTCTCATTATCTCACTTTAAGGAAATTTTCCCAGATTTTAAATCTGTGGCTGAAGCAATTATGTAAATAAGATCTCTATTGCGGAAGCAGAATGCGGATTTAGCCTTCCACACAACATACAAATAGTGATGAGAAGTCGCCTGTCTGAGGCAATTGTCCAACAAGCAAAAAGAAGCAGGAATCCAACTACATTTAATTACACACAAACAACGAGATTGCCGTGAGACTATGTGTTCAGGTCACAGCATTTATTAAAATAGATGAGCAGATATGCTTTAAGTGGTTCGATTATTATCATAAAAATAAAATGATGGCTGCACAAATAATTGTATTTGCAATATAGTCGCAGTTGAACAAAAACACAATTTTCAAATAGCAGAGGCACTCAGTGTTGGTCACATTTACACAATTTAACACAGAAAGACACTACATTTACTCCAGTCCTTTAGGTGGCACTAATATGCTTCAAATGGGTTTGAGGCCATATAGAAGGAAAGAGGCGCGCAGATCCATGCATACCATTGGAAATGAGCATTTTTTAATCAAAGGTTCAGTAAAGACCTGCAATTGACTTTGGACAGGCAAGATTTCAAAGCCATGAAAAACCGAAACCCTGGAGTAAAACGTGCTAATTACAATGTGCTTTTGGTTAAGTCAAAGAAAAATGGAAATAAAAATTGCAATATTCGTTACAAATTATCGAAATTTTTGGCAAAATCATTCAACTCATTCTGAGTTCGTGTTTATTGGACATCATAAATGTAGGTTTATCAAAAATAAAACTACAGATACTGACTCCCAAGTTCATCGATACATTTCTCCCAGTCTGAAAAACATATTATTGAAAAAGGTTACTTTAAATCTAAATTTGTAGCGGGTATGAATAATATTGGGCTTAACAGTATGTATAAATATCTCCATGTCCCTTTGGGCATCTCAAAAGAAATGTGATGTCTCTAACCATCACCATTTGAATATACAACATGAATATTTCATGATTTGTTTTTCTGAGTCCTCATAGCTTCAAACAATCATTAAACAGCCTTGTCCTTATTCCTACTCACCACTTACTCTGATTATTTCTAAAATCTTACAATAAAAAAGCACAAAGCCTGCATCCTATCTTCAGAGTAGAGGACTTTTTTTCCTCCAGAAGTATTAAGGTGTGTGTTAAGATCCATTACTCTCCCTATGAGGGTGCAGCAGCTGTGGTCATTTTGAATACACCGAGCTGGAAATGAAAGCCATCTCTGGCAGTTTTCATCAGGTGGAAAATCTACTTATTTTACATTCAAGGCAGCCTTGTAAGGAAACTCTAAATACATTTTTGAACATCTTGAGCAAACTGTACAACCAGGAGGAAAGCTGTTTACTCTACAGAAAGCGGTTTGAGGTGTATTGATGCTTCCTCCTCCATCATGACAGTGAAATCCTATTTTCATGGCCTTACATTCAGGCAGAGCATAATCTATAACGAACCACGGCTCGTGACTGGTGTGAAAGAAGCAAAATCCGACTCTGACATGTTTAAAACGTTAAGCAGAGTTTTAGATACAATCCTAATTTCTCAGATGGTTTCATTTTCTCCCTTTTACAGCACAAAAATGTAATTTGTGAAGACACTTATTTATTATAATTATGCATTTCTTCATAATAACTCCTTTGATTTAGAAAGAAAATATAGAGACAAATGAGCCGTCTAATGTCCTACATGGGTCAAACCCCCTGGATTATTATATTAATTCTAATAAGCCAAGGTAAATCCAATCATTTAGGATTACAAAAAATTGTAGTAGGTAGTAAGTTTGCTGCTCATAAAAAACAGTTAAAAGTTTTTGGCATTCATTCAGGAGTTTTTTATGAGTTTAAACTTTCACTGATAATGTTTTAATGTGTGACGATGAGTTTACGTGTCAGTTAATGTGACATTAAGGATGTTATCATGCACTTTTTCCTTATTTACATCTGTGCTTCTTAATGTCAACTCTATCTCACATAGTTTTACAATCTACTTTATATTTTTATTGTTGCTTAAATAAAAATACAGTTGTTCTTGACAGTTTACATACGCTTCCATTAAAGACAGAGAAAAATAGCTGCCAGTAAAATAAAGGTAATAAAAGAAGTGAAGAAGCCTGATGGAGCTCCTGAAGAAAAATTTTGAACACTGAGGCAATAATCACTGAAATCAGGTATTTTCTGGAATGTTCAGGAAATGTTCAGTCAGACTTCTCTACCTGTTGACAGGTATGTTGGTTCACAGTTCATGAGAAAAGTACTTTAATTTGTCTGGGACATTTTTTTTTTTTAAAGAATAATTTCTGTTATTATTTACAATCCAGACTTCAATTTACTAAATTATCATTTAAGTTTTTATTATCACCCTTTTCAGCTTTTGACTTGTTATTTGACTTACTAGTGTAAATTTATCATTGTTGTTATGGGTGGAGGGTAAACTTTCAAGCACAACTGTATTTATATAAAGAAAAAAAAAATTCTAGCCATAAAAACCTTTGAGAAATCCTGGTCAAAACACACTTTATTAGCAGAATTTTCCTCTGGTAATATAAATCACATCTATTGCTATAAGCAGCCATTAAACTCTTCACAATGGCTAAAGGATTTCCCTTTCACATCCCCCTTTCTTGCATAACACTCTTCAAAACTAATATTAGAAGAAGAGCTCAAAAGATCTGAAATTGTAAACAAGTTGGACCTACTACCAGATTAATAGTTCCAACAGTGAGCCAAAAAATATTCAAAACTATCTGCATCAAGTGCAAGAAAGTTGGTTCGTATTTTTGGGAGAAGCCCAGAAAGCATCAAGGCTCCAGCCTGAAAGTCTCACTTTATAGATGGATTTAAATCCTTATAAAGGCGTACTGACCAGAAAAGACCAAATCTTACACCCTTAAGATCAGCGACGGTCGGTCGCTGCCATCTTAGAAAAGCCAGCCAGTTTCTGGAAAACTAAAATTTGACAAAAATGACAAAAAAAAAAACAATCTGGATGGAGGAATGAAGAAGGATCTAGAAAAAAACAGGTAGGTGATGCACCCCATGGGGGTTGGGTACATCTGCCCCCCCCAACATTTGTTGCTACCTGGAGCTGTTTCAAAAATGTATGAAAATGAAAAAAATTTCTTCTTTTTTTTAGTTTTAATATAGTGTGTAAGAGGTCAAACAAACATATTTTATCTTTTCCAATGCTGTCAAAGTTTTAACAATAAATACATTTAAACGATAAATTTAAACATTTCTGTCAACAAAGATTTTCCCCATAGCTTGTAATTCAGCGTGGCACTGTGCTAGGCAGGTGGCTTTTGTAAACAAACAGACTGCTGTGTCTTGGGCCATGGATCCCACAAGGTAAAAAATTAAGTCACAGAAGAATAAATTTTTGCTTTGTGATGAGAACTTGTCAAATAACAAAAAGAGTCATTTGGAAAGGCGTTTCCAGGGAAGGCATGGTAAATTTGCAGCCGAGATAAAATGTTTGACAGCAGGACTTCTGGATAAATTACAGGAGAGCAAACATCGCTTTAAGAAGCGCACAACATCTCCAAATCCCACTTCTGCTGATTTTTTGTTGCAAATCGAGTGCATTGAAAACTGTTCACAGATGGGGATTAAATGAAGGAATCATTCATCAAAATATCAGAGCACCTATTTTCAGACTTCAAAAACAAACCCAAGAAAACACAGAAAATTACAGACATTCCACCCTCTGCAAAAACAGTGAAGGACAGGATGCCTGTCTTGCCTTGTATAAGATGTTTAAATGTCTGCGGCTCTAGACAGATTGGTGTTTTTTTTTGTTCCAAAATGGCTCCTTAAACATTTAGGGTTGCTGACCCCTGGTTTAGACAAAGACACAATGGGATGTTTTAGGAGGCCAAAGAAACGCTAACAGGTCAGAACCGGTGCTGGATCAGATAAAGCTGACTAAGATTGAGCTTATGGGAAGGAATTGTGTATTAATGCCTGGTCTGTGCTGATGATCACACCAATTTACATGAACTTCAACATTTCAGCCATTAATCTTGGTGGCAGTTGTTGCTTTATGCATTATAAAGTATGTGGAGAAGGACCTGAAAGAGACCTGATCTACTCTGCATGACTAATAAGATATGTATTAAACGGTTTCAGAGGTTACCTGGATTAGGCAGTCTGCTGCCGCCCCTCAAAATGTGGCGGAACTCCTGGCACTGTTCGTTCTGGCTGAAACCCCACTGGGAGTTGAAGCACAGCTCCTCCACCAGCATCAGCGCCTTCTTACACATGTCGTCATCCCAGTCCCCCGACATGCTCCAATCCGCATCGCACTCCCACCGCAGCAGTCAGCCGATGGCAGCCCAGCCCTCGGCGCCCTCACCTGTCGGACGGCCCCCTGCAGAAGTACGGTGCTGACCCGTCCACCTTTTTACAAAAGTGTAAGCTGGGGGAGATGATGCAAGAAGGACAGGTCGGACCAAGCAGGTCACAGAGACCGGGCTGAGATGCCCCTGAAAGACATGAGGAGAGAGAAAGTATCATTACTAATTACTCATAATAGAAGTTTCTAATTTCTGCACAGCTAGAAAAATCTGTACTGTAAACACAGGTTGGCAGAACTCACAATGTTGAGGCATAAACTTCAGCAGCTTTTTAAGTTTAGGACTTAAAATGTACTTTTTTAGTTTGCCAAACTTTGAATTATCTCTTATTGTAATGCCCATTTTGTTGACTTATATGAGGTCATGATCAAGCTACATATCAAAGGCTCAGTCCTATTTCTCTCACTTGTACTCTTTTGGGCCCTAGCACATAAGCGTAGTGTGACCCAATAGTTATACTGTAAGAGTTAGGGGGAAGTGCCTTCAACCCTTAAACCCTTCATACCAAGGGTGGCCAAGAACTGACTTAGGACGAAGTGGCTTCCCAGAATACTGCTTCTTACTTAAATTTTAAGGTTTTTATCCCCTCAAAGGGATAAAAACATAATCTTTATTGTTTCAGGGGCAGAAACAGTCAGACCCCTGACCTTTACGGTTGCTCCAAGAAGCAAATGCTCTGCTCACTAACCACTAGGTCACCCATGGCAGTTCCACTTTCTGATTACTGGTAACTTAACTATATTTTAAGTTTGGATTTAAATGGGAATTACATTAAAAGGGTTTTATGTACAGAACAACGCTAATTTGATTAGCAGCATCATTTCAGCAGCAATTTGTATTGTATTAATCAAACATTAAAAGAAAATTAAGCCTCTAACTCAAAAAAACAAAAAAAAAACTAATCAAAAATTTGTTTTAATTATTTCAAATTTCACAACAAAAACGTTTAGGTGAACTTTCACCTTTTGAAACACATAACAGCTTAAAGTTATAAGTACCGGAAACTACATGAATTAAGTTGAATATTAACACTACCCTGGTTTTCTGAACAGACTTAAATTCTTGTTACTATATCTATATAGAGTTATTATTTTGTTTTTAATTTTGAATTGAAATTGAATTTGAAGAAAAAATGTGATGAACGGGGAAAATAATTTTGAAAGTAAAATAAAAATAATGGTAAGAACAAAATTTCACACTGAAAGCAAAAACTGATGTTGTTAGAAAAAGTTTTGAGAGTAAAACCGTTTGCCATTAAATAAATAAAAGATAAACTGACATTAGGAAAATGATTTCCAAGGGGAAAAAGCTCTCAAATATAGATTTCTCTTTCAAAACTTTTTTTCTTCTCTCTCTCCAAACCTTTGCTCTTATTTCAGGATTTGGGCTTGTGTTCCTATTGCCCAGTCTCAATAGATTTTAGAGCTGAGTGATATTTGGTATGGAAGAGAGCTTCCGGCTGGGCTGATGGATTAAAAGTCTGTTGTAAAGCTAGACAGAGCTGTCTCCAACTGAACAAGATGGCTGGCATCACGTTTATGCTGTGCAACTTATTGGTAAAAAATAAACCTTAAACAAGCACCTCCAGTCAGAGACTCATTTCATCACGCTGCACCACAGAGCTTCACAGGAAGTCATTCCTGCCTGTGGACAAAACTGTATAATTTATCTCTCTGATAGTCATTTCATTTCATTACTTATTATTCATTTAATTAATTGCTTCACTAAGTGCAATAACAGGGTCATATGCAATCATTTTAATTTGGTACTGAGCAGCATTGTAAATAATGTTGTTTGTACCTGTATATACTGTGATCCTTATCCAACTTTATTCTTATC
>NW_015150477.1:544266-567165 GCF_000732505.1 Cyprinodon variegatus | reverse complement strand
CTTGTTGAATCTATGCCACGAAGAATTGAGGCAGTTCTGAAGGCAAAAGGGGGTCCAACCCGTTACTAGCATGGGGTACCTAATAATGTGGCCGGAGAGTGTATTTTATTCTCATATCTTATTTATACTTACAATCTTATTTTTCTCTCTTTTGTAAATGGTTTGCGCTTCAAGAAAAGAATTTTCCACAAGAGATAAAGTAAATAATTCTGATTCTGTTTCTGAAAACAAGCTCTCATCCACATTCCAGGTGAGGCGCTGTTCAACTCGCACCTGCTGGTGGAACAAGGAAGTCAGGGCAAGCAGAAATTTCCCCATGAGTTTTAGCGACGGAGGCGGAACCACATTTTCACTCAATCTCACCACTCAGCTGTCAATTCTGTTGAGAATTGCAAATATAAACATGAGGTTTTCTCATCGAGAGAAAAATCCTGAATCGAGAGCAAAAACTTTTGAGAGGTTTCAAAAGAGAGAGAGAGTAGAAAATATAAATCTATTTTTGAGAGAACATTTTTCATTGCAAAAAAAAAATATTTGAAAGTGAAAATTACTTTTTGAGAGAGCTTTTTCCCTTGGGAATCATTTTCCACATGTCAATTTATTTTTTATTTATAGTATTTCAAAATATTTTCTCTCAAAACATTTTCTTCAATCTGAAATAACATCAGTTTTTGCTACTGGTGGTCAAATTAGTTTTTTCTCGTATATTTAATTTACTTTCAAAATATTTTTTCTTGAATTTAACAAAAACATAAAAAGTTATTCCATATAGTTTTTCATATTTACACAATAATAAATAATTATTCCGCTCAAAAAAAGGAAGTTGTTTTTTACAGCGTAGGCCTTTGAATTCTCTTCCTTTAGCCAAAGCACTTTTTAACATCATAAAAGCAGTTAAAACCAAAGCAGGTTTTACATCTGAGGGCGTAATAAAAAGGATCTGCTCTTTACCAGGTTGTTAAATTAATTAAACCTTACCTCAAGCATGCACTACGGAGTACAACAGATTGCATTATTTATTGGACAAATCTGAAGCCAAAATGAGAAAAAACAAGTAGCCTATGCCCTACAGTTCAACAGCCTTTAAACCCACATGTAGCAGCAATTACTCCTTTGTTATGCTTTTATTTGTCGTACATCGTTATATAATTTGCTTATCTCACGTTGGACCTGATCTTCACTTCTGGACAAATGCTGTCATGTTTAAATTGTGAATACTGTGGCAGAACCAGTAAATAGAAACTGTCCTGGAGCTAGAGGACATCATCACCCCTCCATCACTTTGCTTGTTTGTTTTTTTTCTATTGTTTTAATATTCCTGTACAACTTGCATTTGTTTATCCCACTTTTCCTATTTCTAAAGGCATTTACTGTCTTTGTCTTAGCAACTTAACAGCAGAGCTAATTCCTTGTTCATGGAAAACATCACATGTAATGATTTTGATTTTTCATGACAAGAATGGCTCCTTTATCTTTCCTTTGGTCACATCTGTTGACCTTGGGTTTATTTGCTGGGGTACTAATTCCTGAAAAAGGTTAGCATCTGTAATAAATGTGAATAATATTTCTGTCTAAAGAAATACTGGCTTTAAATCAAAATCCATGCTTTTCATGAAGTCAGTATAAAGTCCGTATTAATAACAACCAAACATTGGCTGTTAATACCAGCACAGTTTAACTTATCAAATTAATATTGATATGCTTAAAATTTAACACTGGCTGATACTGATATTAAGTCTTAGATTTTCATATATTTTGCATTCTGACTTAAAGGGAAACGCCGTTTTTTTTTTTTTTACATTGGGCCCTTGATTTTACGTTATTTCATCATGTTTCATCAATGTTTTGTGTCATTTGGAGCTGTTCTGAAGATATTCCGTTAAGTTATATCCAAGTAACGTCTTCCTATGGGCAACGACTTGAAGGCACAAACTAAACTGTTCATAATTTATCCTTTTTGGCAGCGGTCCCCAACCACCGGGCCGCGGACCGGTACCGGTCCATCGGTCATTTGGTACCGGGCCGCACAGAAAAAATATATGTATATATAATTTATCGACGATCAGAGTCTAAGTGATGTTTTATTTTGCAAAATATAAAAAATTGGGGTATTCCCTCCCAATTATATCAGTCGGTGCATCTGTGCCTCTTGACACAGGTTAATTCAGGTCAAGACGCATCCTTTCTATAACATCCTATTATTGTGAAGCGGGATTTTCTGCGGTTACAGCGACCAAAGCAAAGCTACGGAGCAGACTGGACATCAGGGGCACACTTCGTGTGTCATTGTCTCCCATTATGCATAGATGGGACCGGCTTGTTTCAGAGAAACAAGCTCAGGGCTCCCAATAATTCAACATAATGGTAAGTTTTATTTTTATGCTGTTTGTATTTGATTTTATGCCAGTCATTTGATTTTATTTGATCGTATTTACCCCCCTACTATTTAAAGGCTGGTCTGTGAAAATATTGTCTGACATATAGCCGGTCCGTGGCGCAAAAAAAGGTTGGGGACCGCTGCTTTATGGTACGCCAGCATCAATAACATGTAGGCAAATCACTGTCCCCCAGACATCCACGGTTATATTTTTAATATTTATATATTTTTAAAACAAAGCGGAGTGTGTATGACGTCATCCGCACGCCGGACTGGAGTTGTGACAGGCAGCCCAGGCCACAGGCGGCTACGCTCTACCCCTTATATTCATTCGGCTTGCTACTCTAAATCGTTCAATTCCATTTTGAGAGCGAGATCATCTGTGGTAGAAGCACTAAACATCTTCCAGGCATGTGAGTAAAACTAGCAGCAGTTCAGCGGACAGGATGAATGAACGGTAACCGGCACGGATGACGTCTTTGTTTTTAAAAGATATAAATATAAAAATATATAACTGCGGATTTCTGGGGGACAGTGATTCGCCTACATGTTATGAATGCTGGCATACCATAAATGATCAATTATGAACAGTTTAGTTTGTGCCTTCAAGTCGTTGCCTATAGGAAGACATTACTATACTATTACTATTACTTGGATAAAACCTAACGGAATATCATCAGAACAGCTCCAAATTACACAAAACTCATATGGGTGAGTATAAAATGATGTAATAACGTAAAATCAAGGGGCCAATGTAAAAAAAAAAAACGTTCCCCTTTAAAGGATCTCATATTAAATGGGTAAAATCTATTCACAATGTGCTCTTTTTTATGTTTCTGGTTGTCAAAGATCAATTTTAAATATACATATGTTTCCTGTACTTTGAGCCAGATTATTGAATCAACACTTTGCACGCGTCATTTCACAGGGCCATGATGGCAATTACCTCCTGGGGCAGTAGTAATAGTTTTAATGTCTAAAACTGACCACTAGCTTTCTGTAATTACACAGTAATTTACACAATTACAGGTTCTCTTGAGCTGTCTCTCTAAAAAGCGTGGTAGAGGCTTACTGAGAGTAAATTAAATAAGAACTGTGTCTATTTTCCTTATTTAGAAATAATCCAATAAACTTTTATTTGCAAAAAAAAATAAGCTTGACAAAAAAAGATAATTAAAAAAGCAAAAACTCTTGTTTTAAGAATGTTTTGAATTTCAAATAGATTTTTTTTTAATACCTTTTCTGGACTCGACTCTTGATGTTGATGTCGGTCATGGTGAATTTCAGAGGCGGGTAGAAGACACTCTATGCCTAAAAGCTTCTTGGTGAACAGATTCGATGGAGGAACACAGACTTATCTCTGGTGTGAATGCATAACCCTGGTTCTCCGCTGTAAGGTGTGAACAGAGCTGACGTTTTTAGCTCCAGCAGGACCTGTTGGCAT
This sequence comes from Cyprinodon variegatus, assembly GCF_000732505.1. NCBI lineage: Eukaryota > Metazoa > Chordata > Actinopteri > Cyprinodontiformes > Cyprinodontidae > Cyprinodon > Cyprinodon variegatus. The sequence goes on along the minus strand of NW_015150477.1, from coordinate 563,344 downwards.
GCATCGGTGAAGTTGGTCCTTTCCACCAATCTACACGGACAGGAGGCTGACAAGAGCACCTGAAAAATAATGAAAGTCAGCTGATCAAAAGCAGGTAGAGCCAACACAAACAACAAAGGACTCAAAAGGTCGAATGCATCAAACGCTCATAAACATTTAACTTCAATATAATTAGAAATGTAAAGTCTGGCTCTTTTATGTGAGCAGTTCTCTGTCCTTTCATCCAAGAGAAGCTGGCTTTTAGTTCATGGTCTTCATTTTTGATCCCATTCTGTCAAAATAAAACAGGCCAATGCTAAAAGGCTTCTCTTTCCCACAGTCTGTGTGCCTCTGGGGGCCCTAACCAAATGTAATGCATGTAAGATATGTCTCATTATACAAATCTACTGAAAGAATTTACATCTTTACACTTCGATATACTTCTGTGCAAAGGTGCTGAGTCATCCCTTATAACATGCTAAATATTTTTCAGACTTCCAGACCTTTTTTAAATGTCTTAATGTAATTCTTATCAATAGATTTAGTCTTTCTGGTGGTGCTTTCAAGAATTTACCTTTACATTTTTCAACCTTTCTATTAAATTTCATTTCTTTAATGTGGCTTTGTATATATTTTTCTTATGTGTGCTTTACAATTAAGCAACAATGTCTAGCTAAGAAACAATATTTGCTTTGGATCCCTAAAACATCCACAGCAACAGAACTACATTTTTATTTCAAGAAGAAAAAGGGGTTTGATATGGCGTCCCTTTATTTAAAGGTTATTTTTGGAATCAGTTTTAAAAGAGTGTCGTCTCTGGCATTTGTTAAAGACTCCTCTCAAAAAATGGGACTAATTGGGTCTTTGCTCAGGCTAATGCAAAACAGGTTCTGAAAATTGCCTAAATTATTCATATGCCAAAGTTAAATGGGGAAAAAATACCTTTACAAGGACCTGACTATGCTCTCTATGACAGATCTGAAAATGATCAGATCATACATGGGTGTAATTCTAATCCCTTTAAGATCCTGAATTATTATAATCCTGGAACCAGGGTTGGAGACCCATGATAAAGACGTGTTACTAAACCATCACACTGACCACACTGTCATGTTCGGCTTTTATATTCTGCATAATAGCAACTGTTTTTAAAACAGCTAAGACAGCTTTTGTGTCTCATCAAATGTTGCAAAGCAGTTTTAACTTGATGGGAGATATTGTTGGTGCTTCACAACAGGAAATATCAGTTTAATTTGTTGTTCTGCTGGTCAGCAGTCAGCTGTGATATATTTGCAGGGTTCCTGTCAATGTTACTAATTATGGCTTCAAGCTAATTAAATCACAACTTTAATATCCTCCAAAAAAAAAAAGTCTGATGCGTTTCTCATTAGTTAAATCAGCAATGCAGACAGCCCCTGGTCACTGCTGTACAGTAGCTGGCACTATGTCACATAAAGAGTTGCATCCAGCAGACTACAGGAAGAACCTTACAGTACATATAAATAATTCACAGAGAAGGAGGATCATCAATCAAAAACCTGAGAAAAAAATAGAAAAGGTGAGATGGGGTAAGAAGATGGAAGATGGTTTGATAGAATCAAAAAGGCAGTAGAAGAAATGATAAGGAGAAGAAGCAGAAAGGAGAGAAAACTGATAATAAGACCAGGATTTCAACAAAGAGGAATTATTTATAGACGTTTTGAAATACAAAAGCATAATACAGGAAACTGTGACCACCGTGGGGAGGATGAAACAATAGACTATGTTATACCGGAGTGTATGAACTATGAGCCTCAACATTTATGAGAATAGAAAATATGATGGGCACATTGCTAATAAACTTATGGAGCAAACATATAAATAATTCATTAGTATAAAAAAGATTAATGTCATTTCATTGTGTGGTAATCTATATTCACACACCTAAAACACCAAACCACATACTGAAGCTCACTCCATATCAGACGGTGATGGTAAAAATGTCCTTTTTTCCCCCTGAATCTTAACAAGTGAATGATAAGAGAAGACATTAGAAAAGGAGATCCAGAGAAATGTGAACAAAGTGTTTTCAGGAAAAAAAAAGCAAATTTAACAGAATTCTTATCTCCTCTCTCCCTTTTAAGAACTTCAATATGATTCATTTTGAGAAACTCTAAATGCAAATTTAAATACAAATTAATTCTTATCAAAAGAATGAATCTTCTAAAAAGACCAAGCCTCAACAAAAAAAATAAATAAAAAAAATGGAGGTCTGCCAATGGAAAACAACCTGAGGTTAGTGGAGGCAAAGATTTATGACCTCCAACTGGCCGATATTTGATTACTGCTTGTCGATTCTACATACAGGTATCAGACCAGTAAGCTAATCAGGCAGGTACAAAAACACCATGATGATTGAACCAGCTTTTGATAGCATTTGAAGTGTAGCCAGGTGCAAAACCCCAAAATAAAATCAAACCTCTCCATAAAAATTGTCAGCAGAAAAAAGCCTGAGGAACTATAAAACTCCCTGGTCAACTTCACCTCAAATCATCCTGTTTAAAAACGCATACAGGACATGGATTGTGTGCTTCTCCACTCATCCAGACATTAATTTAAAAGAAAAGCAGAATTGACTTTAATCTGAAAGGAGAACTTTGGTCAACTGAGCAACGGTCCAGTTGTTTTGTTTTCTTCTGACTGTTTCTCAAATTCAGGAGTAGCTTAAATCAAAGAAGGTGACAGTTGTAGCAAAACTCAGGAGAAATCTGTTAGACATAGTTATTTAAGAGTTTATTCCTGCTGGATGTGCGTCACTTTTCCTTCCACTTAACTTTCCAATAAAATGGTTTGATGCAGTGCACTGTAAACTGACATATTCTGTAGAAACTACTCTTTAGTCAAGACTACAGAGGCTTTATAATTTAAAAATAAGACCTTTTTATTGATGTAATATAATGCATTTTTATTTTACTTAATCATCAAACTGACTTGAAAAACATGCCTGAAATATTGCCTTCCCTGTGCATAAATCAATATAATATAGGTATAAATAAATGAGGGTTGCTTTGAGACTTCTGCACACTCCTGTAAGCCCAGCAGGGGGGAAAAAAAAGGTGTATATGTGGTTCGGCTGAAAAATAAATCAGTGGTAAAACACAGTGTTCATGATGAGAAGTCAGCTCAGTTCCCCACTCAGCTGTTTTGTCCTTGTAAAGACCTATTTCTCAAGTGAGGTGGCATGTCAAACAGAAGCAGGACTATTGATCATCTGATGTATGTCGTTCTGTGAGATGTCAACGTCAGCCTAGTGGCACCTCCCTTGCAAAGCGGTCCTCGAGTGTCCATCTGTCTTCCGTCTATCAATCAATCCCCACATTAAGAAAAGACATATTTCACTCACTCAGTAGGGTTAGAAACAAGAAGTGCTTCCACTCAATCTCTCCTCTTGGTCAGTCTAGTCCATTGTAGCTGTCTGTCTCAGCTAAAGCCTGGTGCAGTTATGTTACAAGAATCATATCATGGAAGAACAAGACTGCACTCCTCATTTTAAAAAAGCAACTTTGAGTGACTTAATAACTGAGATATCTCAGTACACAAAATGGGAGTCTGACACAGAGGTTTGCTGCCTCTAATGCCAGCTAGAGCATCAAGAGAGAAGCAAAAAGAAAAAGATTCAGGAAAGAGAAATGGGTCCCAATGAAGGAGGTTTGGGACATGCTCAGCTGGGGAGTAAAAGAAAAGCTGGATGCACTTTATTGCAATCATATCTACAGACAAAGGAATTGACAAATAATTGGGATTGGATAGCACTGAGCCCAGAAACACATGTTCCTCCTGTAGAATCAGAGCAACACTAAACCTGCCGCAGACACTCTATTGACTGCCGCTCGGTCTGGGATCAATACTCCCAGGGAAAAAATACGCCACATCACGAAGCAGCAGGGTCACCGTCCGGCTGAGAGGCTGAGACAGGACGCCCTGCAAGGTCATCGTCTCATTTGGCATCGAGGAGAAAAATCAGCCACGTCCAATCGCTTAACCGGGGAAAAAGAAGGACTGAGAACAAGATGAGATCACTCTCCAATCACATAATGTGCTAATTCTGGAGAGATAAAAAGGTGAAAAGAAAAGGGGTCACTCACACCGGTTAAAAGCAAGATACAGCTGTTTGTGGAGAGATATAAATTCAAGGAGCTTTCAGGAAAAAGAGGAAAGCTGCAAGTTCAAACCTCCACTGATGTCCTTGAGCGAGATGCTGAGCCCCCCCTCGCCTGCCGTTCTAGTTAAATCTCCCAGGATAGGAGCATCACTTCAATGACTCATTTTTAAAGCTGAGTACAGCCATTACATGCAACCTTCCTGATGTTGAAGAGGATGAACCATTTGTGTTTGTGTCTCCTTTGATGAGCAGATCATTCCTGTTCTTCCAAAGAAAGGACAAAGATTCTGCTGGGAACCACTCTGATGAATATGCAGAATATCCATTGTTAAAACCTTCTATTCCCTTTTCCCACAGAAGTTCAAGATAGTTTTCTTCCTCATCGACCTGTTACCGAAACAAACCTTTATTAAATTTAAGACATGGCTTTCTTTGACATCCCAAATCACAGCTAAATTTCTATTCTGAGCTTTAAGAACTCGTGGAGTGGCAGATTCGCCTTCAGATTATTTTTTCTCTGTTATTTTGTTTTTCCAATGACATACCTTCCAAATCAATATCTTGTTGGACAGACATAGAAAAGATGAGGTTAGCTTTAATTTAGACTTTGCCTGCTCAAAAACGGTCCTCAAGGAGCGCTGACCTGGATGCTTTAGAGGTTCCTCTACTTCAACGCATCTGATTCTGTTGAAGCAGGGACTGACTTTGAGCAGGCCAAGTCTAAATGGAGGCCAACCTCATTTTTTCTATGTCTGTCCAATCAGATTTGGGCTGGCCTGGTTTTGAGAACGTGAGAATGTGTTTCACAGCTCAAAGTTGCACAGAAATCCACAAAATGTTATCTCTTGACATCTAAACCTGGTTGAAATGTGTTGGGGACAATCAAATGGACCAACCAATTCTGACTTCTAAAGAGTTTGTCCAAGACTACTTGCTAACTAAAACAGTGATAAAAGATGTCAGGAAATTAGAGCAAAGGGTCACCTTACCTAGGATTAACACAGTATACTACTTTGTACGTTAATATATCAGCCAAAAACCCCAAATGTTTTAATGACAGTCACAATTCTAGCCAAGGTGTTCTTAAAACCAAGAAGATCAAGAACTCTTTGGCTAGAACTCCTCGGAACGAATCTGATCATGATGAAAACGGGGTTAATTTGGGAAGAAACAAATCTCATAGAAAACCTTTTTCAAATAAAAAAACTCCTTCTACATTTTGACTGAATAGTTTTTTCCAGGGAGAGAATTTACAATATCCCCAGAGTTGGGGCTTCCATTAAAGCACAGAGTAATTTTTTTGTCTAACTACGTAAAAAATGTTCAGTGGCTTAAAAAAAGGAAAACAAGCCTTTTATTAGTAGTTTAGGTAAGGGTTTTCCTACTTCTATTCCATTTTGGTTAGAGCAATTAGCAGAAAGCTATTCATATAATAACACAGACTGACAAAGAGACAAAAGGACGGACGGATGGCCCTCCAGTCTCAGACAGTAGTGCTGCTCCGGGGCTCAGTACGCGAAGCAGCATAGAGCAAGGAGGAAGCATCTTTAGCAACTTCTTGATTTTAAGAGTTTATGTCTGTCTTGTCTCTTTTTTGCCAAAACTGGCTTGTCAATTACTTAGCTCAATTAAATTAGCTAAAAGATTCTGTTCAGGAGTTTACACATGCTCTTAATGATTAAGCACTTGGAAAGATCTCTGAATTTAGAAACACCAATGTCTGTAAATCCACTGTGGCCAACCGTAGTCTAACAACCAACCAGGGTACTAATACTGAATCAAATGACCCATATCGAGGTTTTAATATTAGATCTTATGTGGTTGTGGTTTAATAGTTTTAGTTGCTGCTCATTCAAAAAGTTTTCAGCTCCCCCTCTCTTATTAACCTGCACTCTCCTTATTAAACCTAGACCGAAGGGAATTGCTGTTTATTGCTAAAATGTCTATTTTTACCCGGCAGAGGAAGAAACACCTATATAATCACTAAACCTAGACAGGCAGATGCTTTTCTGTGTCAGAGCACAATACTTTCTGTCGACAAAAGGAAGCTAATCCGTTGGCTTTACTTAATAGGATGTTTCATGCAGATCCCAGTCAGTGTGCTCCCAGGTCTTCCTATCAGCTACCACGCGTCTTCCTTTGTTTTCATTTCTACCTGGAAGTCATATTTAATTGAAGCTCTTGTTTTCATTATTGTGTTTTATTTCCCAGCTTTTAATTCAGTTTTTTATTCACAAACCTTCATGTTTTCGCTTTTTTAACAGCTTTCACAATAACTGTATTTCTGGTAAATATGTGTAATTTCCAGTCAACTGCACTGTACCAACTGGAAGCTTGGCCCATTGACCTCCTCCTCCCTGGTTGTGGCTTCCATCCGTCTGCTTTTGCTGCTACCCTGCTAGGCTTGTATCATGACGCGTATCACCTCCAATCGATGTACTCATACACCCTCAAATCACCTGCCATTCGTCATAAGTATCTCTGATTCACAAGGGTCATGACCCTTTTCCACCAGGGCTGACGTATACTCATTCTTCGCCTTGCATCACTTCCTTTTAGAGGCCATGGCAATGCTTGGCTGAGACAATGCTATCATCGCTCCTCTCTGCCCGCTCAGCCGTGACAGATTGATGCGCTGGGGTAAACAGATAGGGCTGCTACAACACAGCTTTTTGGTTACTCCAATGGAGCGGTGCCTTGTTTCCCAGGGACAAGAGACGGCGCCGCATGAGGGCCGAGACTGAGCGTGGGGATATTAATGCCTATTGACTCGAGGTAATAGCTTTACCGAGTCCAAGCCTCGAGGTTGCTCCAATTTAGTCTGCCCTATAACAGGCCCTGGACACCTCACGGCAAAAGAAAATACCTCCTCATCATCATACATCACAATAAACATATGATCGAACAACCCGCCCCATCAGAGAAGAATGTTGCCTTTTATCTCCACCTATTTCTGTCCTACATTTCTAAATGTTGCTGGTAAGGCTTTCACAGCTTCCCACTCTGAGCTTGTTTCAGCTGCAAGTGTCTAAATTATCCATAACACGGGGCAGGGGGGAGAGAACAAGTGGCCAGCCAGGAACCCTGGGATACCGGTGCTGCTCTTTTCTGTCTGTTTCACAGTGAGCAAAGCTGCAGAGCAGGGCCTTATTTACAGACCAGGGGGTTTAATGTGACTGAGTCAGCTTCTGCCTTTGTGTTTTAGACCCCCAGAGTAACGCTGTGTTAAAAAGATGTCAGAAAGACCAAACTGCCCTCAGTCTAACTAAAATGAGAATGTGGTTTAAATTTTAAAGGTGGTAAAATAAGTCTGTCTAAAGAGGTTTGAAAAGCATTGGGCATTGGTGAAATCTAACCTGCAACATCTGTGTTTAGGCTTGAAGTGAATCAAACATGCAACCTAAAGCCCGGCGTACACTGTGCCATTTTCGGGGCGATTTTCCAGTCGTGCGACAATCTTTCGATTGGGCCGATTTTCATCCTGATCGTGCGTTGTGAGTCTTGTAGTGTACAGGGGGTTACGAGGGGCGATTAGCCTCTCACGATTACCTCCCGATCAGGAGTAGTAGTAGTGGCTACGTTTGCTCAGCCATGTCTTTTTTCTAAATACGTCATCGCCTTTTCTTTTTAGGGCTTTCAGCACAAAATTGCACAATTTGCCAAGGCAGCACGTTTCACTCTAGTAAACTTCATATTCCCCTTCTATTTGTTTGGCTTCCAGATAGACGAGTCAGAGCAGTTCCATCTCACCGCGGAGCTGAGTCCAACGTGGATTTCAGTTGTACAGTGTGAGCAGGTAGATCGCATTAGAGTGTCAGTGCAAACATTAATCGTGAGCTGTGAACTCACACTGTACGACTAATTGCACGGTTTAGTCGTACAGTGTGAGCAGCAGCTGCGTGCAACAATTGAAAAAAAAAAATCACACAGTGTACGAGTCATAGCAAAGTCTAGCCCTTGCTATAAGGTTCAAGAATTTGCTATGACGACCAAATACGATATTTAGACATTTTTGCCATGGACTTCAGAGACTCGTTGGGTCCCTTGTTATAAATAGTCAACCTATCGGAGCATTTTAAGCATGTACACAATGCATGGAGGCAGAGGTAGCAATGATCAAGACGAAGTTTGTCTCATTATGTAGTATTCATCTGCAGTCCACATCGCGGGTAAAATATGTTTGTATCCTTGAGGGCTGATGTCCTTCATGTTTTAGGTGATTTCCTTATTGATCGTAGATTTAAATGAACTGCCTGTCAGATAAGGGCAGGTTCCTCCAAACTTAGCTTCTTTTTAAGTTAAGAACCATCTTCATGTCTTTTTTATGTGTAGGATGGAGTGAGAAATGAGCAAAAAAAAGAAAAACTCTTAATTTAGTGGTCCATCTAACTCCCCCACCTGTGCTCAGCAGATATGGATTGAGATCAAAAGAACAAGATCAGGGATAAAAGTAGCTTAAATGAAATTCCTCCATAGTCTGACTGGACTGCCCGTTAGATGGGGAGAGAGTTGCTGTCACATCCAAAGGAGTTAGCTAAGCAATTTCCCTTCTTTAAGAAGTTTCACAGTAATGCCTTTTGGGGAGAAAACCCTGAGGTACACCAAAAACCTGCTGGAAGGTCATCATTCTGTTTTAGGGAATACCTCAAGCTTGCCCAGGATGGGACAATGACCTCTGCAGCACACAAGGTTCGGTAATGGAACGTAACTAACCATTCACTCTGCCGTATTGGAGCAGGAACCTGAATAAAACATGCAGGACTCCATTGGGGCTGAAACAATTAATCTGATTATTCGATTAGTGAAATAATCTCCAACTAACTTCAATTAATCGTGAACTGGAGTGGAGAGACTCTAACCCTAACCCATCCCTCTAGTTGACAGAGCAACTTACTTAGAGCAGTAGTTAGACCAAAATTGGGGAAAATTCTATACATTTAAGATAAAAAAAAAACTTTCGTAGAAATATAGACAGATAGATAGATAGATAGATATTTTTATATACGGTATGTCCTATCTAGAACTCCTCTTGTGAAAAAGTTTTATTTTAAACCAGTCTAATTCTGTAAAAAACAAAGGAACCTTTTTCTATCCTATTATTAATCGACCAATTAATCAATTAACAAAATAATAATTAGTTGCAGCTCTAGACACCATCCTTCAGCACCAGAACTGGACAGCACCCATGTGTTTGGAACCTGCTAGAAGTCAATAATAACAATAACATTACATATGGAGTGTATCTCAACACACATCCTGACACTTCAGTTTTAATTTGAGTCTGTGGGACAGTTCTTTCTTTAAACATGATTCTCCTCGGCGGAGGAACTCCAGCTTTGAAGGTAAGGTGGGGGCGCTCGGGTGGAGGCCGTGGGGGTGTGGGATTACGCACGTCTTACGCACGTCAACCTGTCGTCTGTATGTGTGTTTTTACGTGCTCGGGCGCGCACCCTCCCCTCTGTACGTCCTATATCCCATCTCCTGCCCGTAAAAAATCCAGAAAAATGAAATAATAAAAGTGAAAATCATGGCCACCAGAGGATGTGACCCAAACACTGCAGCCTGCAGGCGTCCCGTGGATACCTGAGCATGTATTTGGAGGCAGAATGCAACACGGATGCAGAAATAATAGACTAAAGATGAAATATTGATGGAAAACAGCCACATGCGGCTGGATTCAGGGCTCCCATTGAGCAGTGCAGGCAATGGATGCAGACATCAAAGGAGGCTGAGGCGCGTCGCTGAAATCAGAGACGCGGATGTTTTACAGGAGCGAACATCTTCCCCTACCTTTCTGCGTCGCAGGAACCGCTGGGCTCCTGCTCTTCCTCCGCTCTCTCTCCTCCGCTGTTTTCACTTCAGATGCGACGCTGGTAAAGGGGTATTCCGCACCTCTCTGCTCCACATCTACCCATCTGTCCGAGCAGGAACCGGTGAAGGCAGACTGAGAGGGAGAAACCAACAATATGATCCCTGTCTCCCCTCCCCTCTTTTACCTCTCGGTTTCCCCTGTTCTTCTCTTATATTTCCATCCCCTCCTTGTGTTTTTTTTTTTTCCTCCTGTCCCCTCCCTCTCACTCTCCCTCGTTTGCTCGCTTTCTGCCTCTCCTTCTTTTCCTCCCTGTGCTCTGAATACTAATATTCCGTCTCTCCCTTCTCTGCCTGTACTAAAGACATACTGATGTATGTGGGGCGTGTATAGGAGAGAGGAGAGAGAGGTGGTTCCTGAGTGCTCCTTCTGCTGCTGTGTGTGTATTTTAGTGGGAAATGGTCTCTGGATCTCGTCCTGGATGTTGTTTGGTCCTATTAGAGCTCTGATTAGATAACAATCCTCCTGCTGATGCTCCAGGAGGGGTGACAGTGGGTGTGTTGGGTATGCAGGTGAAATTTTTGTGTGGGATGAAAGAAGAGGAGGATGAGGAGGGGATGGTGGGTCACCGTTTGCTCGGCTGGGAGCCAGAAAAAGACACCAATGTGCTTGTGTGTGTCAGTGCTGGTGGGAAACCTCAACAGGACGATGAGCTGAGGTTAGACACAAGAGAAGATCTATTTAGAAGAAGAAATAGACTTATTAGAGCCATGATTTGATCAAGGTTCTCCTGGAGGCCCTGAGGAGGCTGAGCGGGGCCACATAAAAATGTTTCACTGTTTTATGGTACACTACCAGCGGCACTGTTAAAGTAGAGCGACTCTGTGTAGCATCAGAGTGTCTTTCTACAGAAGATTGACCCTCATGATCAGTTTCTTACTCGTTAACATGAGTGCAAATTGTAATTAAGAATTCAGCAACTCTTCTTGTTTCAATTCCTGTCAATGTTTCTGATTTTTAAAGAAAAGTTGATTTCAAATATAACCGGAATAAATTCTGCCTTTCAATGTATTATTTTATTCATTAAGGTTGAACGCTTCGCCAGCATAACCCTAATTTTAAACCTGTTACCCACCATGATAATTCATAAATTACCTCTTATTTACCACCGCTTGATAAGTAGAGGTCTTTTTCCTCAGCCACACCCAGTTCATCTGTATGAAACTTGTCTGATAGCACCAAGTAGGGGAGAATTTTTTTTAAAAAAAGAACAGAAAAGTCCTTTATTTGTCTGGAAAATGCTTAAAAAGACATATCAAAGGCTTTGGGAATCCATGACCCTCAGAGAAACATGTACTGTAGCAGTGGCGAACCTTTCCAGGACAGATCAACCTACAAAAATCCCTCCAGGAGCTCATTGATGGCTCATCCAGGAGATCATATTAGAATCAAGAACAACAGTCCATGCTTTGTAGACCTCACTTGCTGTTAAGAATTCAAGAACATAAGAAAGAGAGTCTGGGTGATAGCCGGTGCCTATAGGAGAGTTTAAAAGCATTAAATACAGAAAAAAGCCCCTTACATATTTTTTTCCAGAAATGTTGGACAACTAATACTATTCTTGTCAACAATTATTGCACCTGAGCTGTGATGCTCTGCAGCTCCTCCAGAGTTCTGATTATCCCTCCGATTGCCCTGCTTGGCAGACAGTTCAAATCCAGCTTAAACCAAACTGTGAATCATTAAATAAACAAAAAAACACACAAAATAATTAGAATATCTGAAACTCTTCATGGTCATTCTGTTTTATTCATGTTTTGGGGTTCTGAACGTTTTTAGATTCATTAATTAGTCAGTGTGATCCCTGACAGTCCTCTGACTGGAAGCACAAAATGGCACAAGAACTGGACAGATTATAGTGTTTAAAGCGACCAAATTCTAAGGAAAAGCCTAAAGAACTATCTGTCTGGACCATTTTAAAAATATATGTGTGGCTGTGGAAGAAATATATCTTGAAATTACAAGTTGAAGTGTTTATTTTATCAGTTTGGTTGGATTTTAAAATGCACTTTCTGTTTTAATAAAGTAAATGTTAAGAGTTATATAAGGAGACTCAACCCTCTGTCCCTCAAGATGTTCACTGCATGACACCCTGCTGCTCCATTATGTCAACATGGTGAGCAATGCGCAGCTATTAGTCTTGTTCTCTGTGTCGTATGAGTTTTGCAGGATCAAACGGTCAGTACTGGTTCCACAAATTATCTCCTTATTTAAATTTTTTATGTTATGTACTAAAAAAGATTCTCTTTATTTTCTGAACTCAAAAAGTCTCTCATTGTTCTTTTCCAACCATCTAATCTTTTAAGGACAACCCGCTGATGAATTCATCAGTTTTTATATTGAGTCCACATGCCAGGGATCAGAGAAAACATTTAGAGCTTGTTGAAGAGTTTAGTGAAGATATTCAACATATGGTAGGAAATTAAAAGAAGGATCCAGATCCACCTGTTTCTGATTCCTGAAAAGATCAACACAGGATCTGCACTGAAAAAGTACAACGCAGAAAATAAACAACAATCTTTACCCTTTGTCTTTTAGATCAATTAAAATTTTCAGAATAAATACTTTTTAAACTGTTTAGTCACTTAGCTTCTGTTTTGTTTCACAGCTCTGGTAGTTATCAGGCCATGGCTTTATCTAAATCAAGCATTTTTAGTGAATCATTATTTTCAAAGTACCAGAAAGGTTGGAATGCTTTGCCTCAAGTAAAGAAAAGGTAATATTTTCCTATTTACTGAAACATTTGGAGGGATACAATGGATACAAATACATCAGCACAAAAAATTAAATAAAATTAGGTCTGTTTGGAAGTCTATGTTGTTTTTATATATTTAAAACTGTGATTTTCTCTATAGAGCAGAATCTATTTTACGAGTTTCTGTGTTAGATTTACTATTAAACAGACTATGGGCAACTATTACTGTAAAAGAAAATAACATAACTGTCATCTTATATTAGGAGAGAAAGTGGTTCAAATAGAGCTGGCATTTTCCTGGAGGGAACACAAAAACAAAGTTTATTCTGTGTGGATAATTATAATTATGTGCCTTCATCTCTCACTGATGGTAAATCAGGTCTTAGTGGTGGAAGAAAATAGTTGCCTTTGCAGCCCTGCAGCGAGTGATGATTGACTGATAAATGAGAGTAAACAGTGACCTCTGTTAGCTGTCACAGCGGAGCAGGAAACGAGCCGGAGACAAAGGACAGAGGAACATATCAGGAGAGGAGAGGAGAGGAGAGGAGAGGAGAGGAGAGGAGAGAATTAAACAAATCGGATTATTGCGAGGAAGAAACTAAAAGCTCAGCTGGGGGCGACAACAGCATCATTGGTGGCCACTGTTAGACCAGCAACCTACAAAAACGTTGTAAATGTCTTTTATGTGGGACAGTCTCTCTCTTACTGTATGCACACAAGACAGATCGAGGTCTTCAATTCACACATGCACATTCTTAAGTACTTAACGCACATGCATGCAATCAGACATGAATCATATTAAAGAAAAGTAGGCGGAGAGATGCCTGGGGACAGAAGAGCCCACTGAGAGGAAGATTAAGAATGTAAGACCATGGGTGTCAACTCAATAGGTGGAAATCAGTCCAAATTCAACCATGTTTACAGTTTACATAACAAACACTGTCTAATGGAAGAGGAAGAATGGTGCCACAGGGAGCACTTTGTACCAGTGTGGCTGAAAACTCAATGCACTCAACATAAAATATCACCAACCTAAGTGTTTTTGGCACACGTGGGACTTTTAATGAAAAATGCCCTGATTCTTATAGGATGTCTCACTTTACATAAGTAATTAAACACATAATTAATATCTGCATAAAAATATTTAAATAGAATTTCAGCTTGTTTGATTTCTATCTGTTTCGTTATCCTATGTATCTGACAAGATCCAGTCAAGATATAATTAGCAGGTTTTATTTCAAGATTGGTTAAATAACAGTTAAGATTAAATAGAATGATAGATTTTTAAAGTAACATGATGATGGCTTTAAATATTTTTTTTAAAGTTGTTTCTTTTGGGGCTTTGAACAGCAAAAGCAGCACATTATCTATTTCTGTTGTTTATTTGAAAAAGCAATGGAAGAAATAGATTGCACTCCTGTTAATACAGATTTGATTATGAAACTGAGAAATTGGTCAGTTCTAATGAATTCAGGAAATTTTATCACCTTATATAAAACCTGCAGAGAATCATTCATGTTGGATGTTTCAGGAGATGCCTCCACATTGAGCCTGTTGCAAGAAACCGCACAGAATCTTAGTAGAATCAGGATCCTGGCTATGAACTGGTGTAGGACCTTCCACATTTCAGTTTACAGTCATAATTTGGTGGATTTACTGATGTGTCTTTCCAAAAAAAGAAAAAATGTAAAAGCAAACCACTGGACTTTGTTTTCTAAATTTAAAGATGATTTCTTCCTTTCCATGAAGCTCCTCAAAAGAATGTCCTTTGTCCATGAGGTGTAGATGAGGACCAGAATGTTCACATTTTGGGCAGACAGGTGGTTTGAAAGGGGTGTGAAAGAAGCCATTTATGTTAAGAGAGAAAAAACAACCTTAAACAGAGGGGGTGGACTCATCACAATAACAATTCTTTCCCACTATCATAATCCTCATCGCCATGCAGGGGACGGACATCTCGTCTGGTCAGCCAGTCAAACAATACCCGTAACGACTCCCCTTTCAGAGACATAGACCAGTATCGGGTTTTGCAGGCTAACAAAGACCTCAACAACTCTCCATTACTAATGGGCGTACCCGTTCTTCCTTTTCAATTTGTTATTTAAGCCAGAACAAGGCTTTGTTGGGCTACTCTATAAAGCTTGGAACTCAAAGCTAGTTCTGACGTTTTGAATTGAAAAAGCTTCCTGGATGGGAAGGGAAACGTCTTCAAACTTGGAAAATAAAGTCCAGTGGTTTGTTTTTTAACTTTTTTGGAATGACTATGACTTGGATGACAGACAATCTTCACCAGCAGATATACTGCTGCGTTTTGGGTCATTGTCACATTGCAGGGACCACACCTTCTTCCTCTTGATCTTTTTTTACAGAGGGTCTTCCGTTTCCCTCACACCCTCTGTTTTACAGTAGAGTTGAGTGTGGGCACTGTAATGGTGTGCTTATCAGGGCCTCCTGCAGATAAGCATCCCCAAACTATGACGCTTTCACCTCCAAGCTTCACTGTCGGCATGAAGTATTATTAGTATGTATTTGCTTTAAGTCAAAGATTTCCTGTGTTTTAATCGTTCAATCTTAGACTAAGTTGTCCCGAGAGAAACGATCCCAGAGGTTCTGATCTACATCCTATGCTCCATTCTCCTCTTTCTAGAGACATGAACATTTCAATTAACAGGAGCAGGAGCCTGGTGACTTCTTTTAGCATTTATAGTCTGTTCTCATGGCGGAATTTCTTGGACGGCTTGTTGACTGTAGTTTTCCAATGTCCTTCACTTTTACTATTTTCTTTGCAGTGGAATGGCTGATTTGAAATTCCTCAGAGACCTCGGTAAATCCCTTACCTACCAAGAACTATCAGGGTCACTGTGAGGAAGACATTTCATCATTAAAAATAAACAGTAAACAGGTTTAAAAAGTTTTGTGATTGAAGTCACAACATGGAGAACAAAGCAGAAGCTATAGACAGAATCTGCTGTTGTTTCCATGCAGGCTGTATGACTTCAGGTTCACAAAGTGTTTACATCCCAAACCAAAAAACACATCATCAATATTAAATCCTGCTTTAAGTTACATGGTGGTTTGCAAAAGACAAGACTGCTGCAGGTCTGTTTTCATTACCTTTGTTTTTTCCTAATCCTTCAAACTTTAAACAGGTTATCCAGCAAATAAAACCTCCTCTTCTTTTTGGTTTTCTCCATTTAGCCCAAATACTCGGTCTCTTGTATTGGGCTCATAAGTTGCTAAAATGTTCCTTGTGAAGAACTCAACAGAGCTGCTGCAATCTAACCATCATGTTTACTGTCATGAACGAGGTGTTTGTATGGAGGACCCAAACGCAGAGAGCGGTAGGCAGAGGTGAAATAAAGTCTGTTTATTCAGGTTAACAGATCCAGGGGCAGGAATCAGAGTCCAACAGAAAATTACAGACGTACCAGAACCAGGAGACATCAGCGATTAACCAAAACCAGAAGTCAGGGAGAGACGAGACAAGGCAGGCAGATGACAGACGGGAAGTAAGACGAGATGTTTGACGAGGATCCAGCAAACAGGAACTAAAGAGGGAGGGCTTTTAAAGGGGACAGAGACAAAGAGAGAGCTGACGAGGAAATTGGCAACCGGTGATGGCAGGACAGAGAAACAGAGCAAGGGAGGACACAAGAGGGCAGCAGAGGACAACAAATGGATAACCAAGGAAAACAGGAACAAACAGACCAAGACCCTGACAGTTTACATTTACTTCAACAACATTGGTTCTGTATTTTTTGCATTTATTCTTTTTATTTTACATCTAATCATGTCTTCCTGTCCGTTACAAACCCTAATATATAAGACCAACCTTATATTTGATCAGTATAGAATCATGATTTATAACTTTGAATCACAATGCATTTCAAGCACGGACCCAACTGAAATATGTTCTATTCTGTATTATCAAATAGATGTAATCTGATAATATTTATCATTTCTCTCATTGATTCTTCTGTGCATTTTGTTTTATGTCTTATGTGCACAAAATAAATCATTCTCTTGTTCCTGCAGGTACCAAGGTCTAGGATGAAGCCGAGAGGGCGGCGGGGAATGACCTGCTGCACATATTACAGTCTTCTTCACTGCATAATGTAAAACTCTTTCTAAAACCAATTTTTATTCAATGAAATTTAACCCAAGTAAGACCTGGTTCTATCTTGTCTGTTTTATTGGGTTTTAATCATTTGTTTTTTTCATATGTTGTTTTCTTAATGGATGTTTTTAGTTTCCGGTTATGCTCAGACTTTTCTTTTGGCTGTTAAAGTGTTTTATAAATAGTGTTTGTTTGATATGGTTATCATAACGTATATTGTTTATTGTAACCTATCTCACTGCACCTTTCTGTATGAAGTTGTATGTTATAGGATTTTATGTCAGATTTTATCGTCTTATTTTATTTTGCAACATGTTGCACTGCATCAAATTCTACCGTATATTTTCTACTTTTATTGCACTGTATGAAACATCTAGTCTGGCAGCATCCAGCTGTATCTTACTGAATTATATATTTCATATTTATCCATGCATTAAAACCACATATCATCTGTACGTTTTTTGTCTTTTGTTTACAAACCAAAAGACACAAGAAAACCTCATATTTTCATAATGGCTTTAGTCAAGATTTAGCAGCAAGCAAAATGGTGAATGTGGTGTTTAGGGAGGTTATTACAGGACATGGAGTCCAGTTGTTATCAAAGAGAATTACCCCTGACTTTCCAAAAGATGTGCTTCACAGATACATTATTTGCCATCTTTTTTCATCAAAATAAACGGGGGTCAAAGCACTGGCTGCAATTTAAAGAGAGGCTGCTGTGGGTTTCTAGACAGACGGTTGCAACCATTTCAAACAGCATGAAATGACTATTGGCCGTGTTGGTTTTCTGCTGATTTAGACGTCATGGTGAGCTAACCGTCTAAATCCAAGGCTGTTCAAATCTTCTGTTTCATTTCATGTTTCATGACTGCCACTGACAGAGAGAACTTCACCAGAACAAGGTCATTGTTGTCTCTGATCTTCCCGGTTTGCTCTATTTTAAAGTCTATCCTTAAGGCCTTTATGCCTTAGATGTTGTCTCTCACATCCTTCGTTTTATCTTTCCCAAATTTTAAGCTGTAACAGAGCTAAGACCAATCACTGATATATCTCTTCTGTATAGAAATCCAAGTAAGTCTATTGTGGCTTACCGCAGGCAAAACGAATCCATTTTTTAAAAGATTTTCATAACCAGAGGCCTGACAGGTAAAGCTGCCCCCTGGATGAATCACCCAGTTTCTCTCATTTGGAATTAAAGTCTACATTTTTAAAGCGTTCTATTAAATATATTTCACTTTATTTACGTGGTGCTCCTGAGCTGCTAAGAGCTGAGCAAGTTAATTCTCTCATTCAGCTGTAATGTCATTTTAACAGTTCGACAGACAGCTGAGGTTTAACACGGTTGGCAGGATTTTTACCTTAAGCTCTGTCTCACCCAAATGACAATAAAACCTTCAACCAGCAGCTATGAATCAGCCATGTTGTTAAAATCGAGAGTAAATTCAGCTCTGAACAAAATAAGCGAGGTTTTTATATCTGTTAAAGTTGGAGGCAAGAAGCTTACCAGTATGGCAGATTCACAGACCGGTTTCAACGTTTTTTTGTTAATTTTTTGACATTTTCTGCTTTCATTTCTCAGTAAAACTTGATTCATATCAAACATACTTTATTTTCAGACAAAGATAATCTGAGGAAACATAAAAAGGAGTTTTATCAGCTTAATTATTGCCTCACAAAGATTAGAAGCGGAATCATTGACATCTTTCAGTCATAAAGGATTACAAAACCTTTGATTGTAAAGTGCACCACAGTCAAAGCTGCTATTCAGCAAATGAGAAAACAGTGGAGAACCTCCCTATAAATTAGTGGCCTTTAGAGACTGCAAAAAAGATGCTTCAAAAGGGCCCTCTTTTATTCAGCCAATGAAACAACTTGCCCCCCCCCCCACTCCTTCCTCCACTGGGTGGTTTGGAGGGATATTATTTGCATGCTTCTATGTTAAAAAGACTGGACTCAGCTTTTCATGCTTCATTACAACTTGCACCAATCCCCAGGAGGTGTTATGGATAAAGCAGGACCAAATTGCATCATGGTTCGGTCACATGGAATAAAAATAAACCAATATAAAATTACTACCAGAAAGCAGAGATTAGATACAGAGGAGCAGGGATGAATGACAAATGGAACTGCTGAATCTCATGTAGAAACAAAAGAAAAACAACAGCGTATCATAACAAGAAATACATTTGCTGCTGTGTATTGCAAAAGGTAAAACATTTAATGTATAATAACCTAAAACACTTTTATAAGCCAGTTTCCGCTAAAAAGGTGGTTATA
>NW_015150477.1:539850-543193 GCF_000732505.1 Cyprinodon variegatus | reverse complement strand
TATATATATATATATATATATATATATATATATATATATTTGTAAAACTCTGTGTGTGTGTCACTGTTTTATTTTCATATTTATTCAACATAGAAATGGGTTCTTCAGGATACGCAGAAGATATCTGTTAGGAGGCAGACTATTTTGCAGCTCTCTATCTCAAAGTTTAGCTGTTAAGGCTGTTGAGGAAACTGAATCATCCGCCATGCAACATAAGAATGGAAGTAGATGCATTTTTATCACAGCTTTGATTCTTTTCAGAAAAATAATGCTGGTGGTTAGAATATTAGAATAGGCTCATATCTCAGAACTAACGTCTTAACTGTGACGAAGCTTCAAATAAAGATGAATTAATTAGTGAACACTGAATAGTTTCAGTGAATTTTGAACTTCCAAGCAGAGCCTGGAGGCACAGAGACATCCACAGTTAAAGCCTGCTTATAAATTCTCATCATGAGAATAAATGCCATGTTAATTTAGAGTGTTTCTTAATGAGTACTATTATATTGGTCAGGGTTCAACACTGTAATTACACAAAAGAGAAAAGAAATATTTTTTTTTTCCTTTTTGTGATGGTTTCAATGTGAGTTTGTGTCCTGGCAGCTGAAACAAACAGAATGATGGCAGCGTACACACAGCAAGGAGCAGGAGTTAGACAGGATCCAAATCTATGTAGATACTGGTGTAAATGTGTTTACCTTACAATACAATACAGATACATTTTTTGCAAGATTTGTGAATTCATAAACTCTAAAAGATGCATCTTGGGAGAAGCCAGTAGATGCATAAGCTTCAATTACAGGAAACCAATGAAATGCAGGGAAGCAGGTAGTGCTACCTGTAGACTCCTATATTCAGTCTGTTTTAGCTGGAATACACTCTATTTCCATCCATCCATTGTCTGACATGCTTGTCCCGAGTTGGGTCGCGAGGGGTGCTGGTGCCAGCAGTAAAAATAGAATGCTGGTGCCAGCAGTAAATGGGCGAGAGGTACACCCTGGACAGGTCGCCAGTCCATCGCAGGGCAACACAGAGGCAAACAACCATTCACATCTAAGAGTGAATGGTTTATTGACTTGTCCAAATCTAAGGAGAATTTGGACAAGTCAATTAACCTAACAGTCATGATTTTTGACTGTGGGAGGTTTCTTGGACTGTACCCGGAGAGAACCCACACATGCTCAGGGAGAACATGCATACTCCATGCAGAAAGACCCTGGGCCAGTAGTCGAACCCAGAGCCTTCTTGCTGCAAGACAGCAGTGCTACCCACTGCACCACATGCATGATGATGCAGTGCAACATGTTGCAAAATAAACTTGTGCGGCGCCCGTCGAGCAGTGGGGTTAAGGGTCTGTGGGATTGAACTCACAACCTCAGGATTCAAAGCTCTATGCCCTAACCACTAGGCCGCCACCCCCATACCCTCTATTTCTTTTTTGCAAAATTATCAAAAGGATGCAATGTGGGCCAATGTGTATGGGAAAGGGTTTGATTTATCAGTTAACAACGCTAGTTGTGAAATAGTGCTGTAGTCAAGACGACACCAACCAAGACCAAGGAGTACTGAGATGAGTCCAAGACCTGTAGAGGCCAAGACCAAGACAATATATTGGCTCTTGGTCTGAGCCTCTAAAGAACTTAGCCAGGTCTCTGGGGTTAAATAACTTGCAGTAACTATCCAATAGGAGGCTCGTACCTATTTGCTTTGTTGAATCCAGGTGGCGACTTGTTTTTTGGCCAGGCAGTGTATGTAGATGTGATATATTGCAGCTGCTACTGCTGCTGTGATTGGCTAAACCTTGACAGGGGGGGCAGGTGCCACTTAGTGATTTACCCAATCAGCTCAAAGAATTGTATTTAAATGCCCCTCTCTTTTGCAATTGCTAGCAGGTGATTAAAAATCCTTTGTAAAAACTAGCCTCTGCAATAATGTGACGCTTTTTTGACGCTTCATCTGGTCAGAAATTATTTTAATTAATCTGCGTGGTTTCCTGACACAGACTTGGCTTTTTCCCCCCCAAGGTCCACTATATTTAACAGGGTTAAGGTTTGGGTCACACCAGATGTACAAACCTCCCTCTGTCCCAGAAGGGCTTCATATGTTCAGTCATCAGTGTTTCAGATCACTGTCCTGTCAAAATGTCAAACTGAACCTAATTTTTTTAACAATTTGACCCAAACTGTCACCTTCAAGTTAAAGGAAATAAATCAGTTTTTTCAGCAGCCACCTCCAAAACCACCTGGAGCAAACTGTGCTATAAATCAAATATCTCTATAGTCTGTATTGTCATTCTGAGACCATAATGGAATTTTGTTGAGACACCAAGCTCAGAATTGAAAATATAGTACAGAGAGAGAAACTAAAGACACAAACAGAAAAAAAAGAAAAAACATAGAGAATACCTTAAAGAAAATGTTTTCAGAAATCAGCAAGGTTGCATTTTTGTCTTTAGTTTCTTTCTTATTTTTTATTTTTTTATCCAAGATCATAGAATAAAAGCCTAACTTCTGCAGTTGTTAGGCATTAAATTGAAATATGTATATTTGCATAATATCAGAATGCACATGTAATCCCAGATGACCTTGTAAGGTTATGAACTTACAAGCAACAGCTCTCATGTTGGTGACAGTAACAAGGAAACAACTTGCTTGTAACAGGGGAGAAAATCTCCAGCAGAAATAAATC
Source organism: Cyprinodon variegatus (assembly GCF_000732505.1). Lineage (NCBI taxonomy): Eukaryota > Metazoa > Chordata > Actinopteri > Cyprinodontiformes > Cyprinodontidae > Cyprinodon > Cyprinodon variegatus. The sequence goes on along the minus strand of NW_015150477.1, from coordinate 540,505 downwards.
CCAGGAGGGCAGCCATCTGCCTGGACTGGCTGGGTTGAAGTAGGGGTAAACAGAACAAAATTCAATTATACAACATATGGGAAAAAATAAATACATCTTCTAATTTTTATAATCTATTTTATTAGAAACTTGTATGTAATGCATCAGATCGTGCAACCAGATGCAAGATTCTTAGTAAACCGGTACTACATTAAAATCATATGATTTGGGTAATTAGGAGAACATAAAGTAAGATATATTTAATCTACAACTAAATCTGATGATATAATTACAAGGCAATTCTTGAGTTTACAAAAAGGAGGGGGCAGTTGACATTTATAGTAAACAACCGTTCTTTTATCAATTTCACAAAAATATGTAAATTTTAATGGTTATTGCGAAATGCTATGCATAACAACAATAATACATTTCTTTTTCACTGACCTGTTATTTAAATGGTAAATGGCATGTACTTATATAGCGCCTTTATTCAAGTCAGGAGACTTGACCAAAGCGCTTTACACTACAGTCATTCACCCATTCACGCACACACTGATGGTGGCAGGCTACATTGTAACCACAGCTGCCCTGGGGCTCACTGACAGAAGCGGGGCTGCCGTACACTGGCGTCACCGGGCCCTCTGACCACCAGAGATGGCAAAAGTACTCACTTTCC
>NW_015150477.1:518668-539265 GCF_000732505.1 Cyprinodon variegatus | reverse complement strand
AGAAAAATCTACTTGAGTACAGTAACGAAGTATTTGTACTTCGTTACTTCCCATCTCTGCTGACCACCATCAATAGACAATGCAGGTGAAGTGTCTTGCCCAAGGACATAACGACACTGAAAGTCAGAGCCGGGGCTTGAACTGTCAATCCTTCGATTTCAGGGCAAACTCCTACATCCGACGCCACTGTCGCCCCTAATTAATTACTTTGGTAAATATCAGAAATCTAAAAGATGCTCCTGTTTTCAGACATTTACAGTAATGTACGGTATGTTCAGTAGCCTGACATACAATCAACCTGAACAGTATTGTATGTACATAGATGAACTATGGTGGTGACCTGTCCAGGGTGTACCCCAACTTCCTCCTATAGGCTGCTGGAGATAGACACCAACCCCACTGCAACCCTGATGGAAGAAGCGGAAGAAGATGGATACATTTGGATAAAAATTGGAAAGTGGAGAAAACTGTTTGTTAAGGGTTTTACTTGCAAGTGGAGGATTAAGAGAAGTTCAGGGAGATTAGTGTTGTTAGTAAAGATTTTTAGAGGAGCTGTGTCCAAGGTATGGTTAACGGAACATGTACAGAACTTGTAATGGTTATGTTTGGCTGTCATCTGCAAATCAAGGCATATCAAGACAGATTCTTTTTTGTCCTTTACTTTTACAAACATTAAAAAATGACTCATTCAATTTGAAAAATATAGGAATAGTCAAACTTTAAGTCTGTCTTAACACATTGTTATTGTGCAAGACTTTTTTTTCATTTATATAACATTTTGTATAATTTTATTTGACACTGACCTGATAACAAATGAACAACGCTGAAGCATGGTATTTTAAAAACTTAATTTGAAAATGTATTTTTGTGGCCCCCTAAGGGCTAAAAACTGCACAGTTCTTTTTGGCCTCATGTCAAAATGTTTGAAAACCAATAATTTAGAAGCTTTTCATACATCCCTAGAATATGTTTTTATTAAAAACAAACATATAGAGGATTTTTCTCCATCTCTGCATCACAGGGTGATTCTAGCTTTAGCAGAATGTTGAGAAAGAATAACTTCAAGGTTCTTAGAAAAACAGCTGAAGGCTGAACAACATCCTACAACCTTGTGAGTATTATTACCTGAGGTGTTTACAGACAGAGGTGGGATAACTGTTTTAAGCAGCTTTAATTGAAGCCATCATATGTAAACTGCAGCTCAATTTAGCTGTAACTCCACAGACTGAAGCACGATGTTGTGCATTTCACTCCATTGTTCCTGAAATAAATGCAGGATTTCTTTTTGTGAAGATGGAAACGCAAAGTCACTTCAAAATGAGATCTACTGCTTAGGTTTGCAGCCTGTGATTCTGAGGGAGACAAAATGTTTTTGCTAATATAATTAGAGCTTATTGCGAATGCAGCCGTGGCATTGAGCAGTAAACAGCAGCTCGGAGAGCCCATTTCATTTATGAAACTGCCTTTAATTATTTATTATTACAGTTTTTTTTCCCCTTCCTTCTTTAGAGTAGAACTGCTGGCTGTTTTAGTGTAAATTCAGCTCCACAGTTAATGTTGTGCGTTACCTTCTTCATGTGTTCACCGTTTCCCTCCAAAAGCCGTCTCTGATCATCATCAGACTCATCATGAATGTTTGTTTCCATAACAACTCTCTCATAGGATTGATCGCCCACTTCTACTTGTCTTTATGACTACATCTCTCCCTCTCTGTTTCTTCCCTTGCTTTCCATTTTCTTTGTCGTGACACCCACGCGACTATCAGCGACTGACTTCACACACTTTAACTTCTCAGCAGAGAATCCCAGCTGAATCACTCCACTCTTCTTTCCTCTTCTTTTCCCCTTTATTTATTGTAATCGCCAAGCTCACGGCTTCTTTCCAAAAAATCCTTCTAGCAAAACCATTGAGGTCAATTCAGTCTCTTGTTCAGGCTCTTTGGCTTTTATATTCTCAGTCAGTATGTCCTTTGCTTGGAGCGGCGTGCCCTGCTGCAACATGAAGTCTCCAAAGGTCAAGCTCTGAGGTCATACGCAGAGAGAGAGAGTAAGCAGTGCAAGATCCACTGCATTAAACTGCTTTGTCAGAAATAGCCAAAAAATTCAGATCAAAAGGTTTTTATAGATATACTGCAAGAACTGAAATCGGTGGCATGGGGGACTTGCAGATGTCATCTATGAGCCTCTGTGCAGGTATTCACATCACCATAATAGGAAGAGACTTTAACCTTAGACTGGACAATAGATGTGTGAAAAAAAACTCTGCAGGCTTGCTACAATAATCCTGGTAAAATCTTGCAAATGATTGGAAATTAAAAGTGAATCAACCTCGATGAATCAAAATCCATCCAGGTTTGACAAAATCACATATTGGACTATGCTTATGCTATTATCCTTTAAGGAACACATATTTCACAAAGTATACAATCAGCTACACAATAAACTTTCAGCTCTACCAACTTTGTTTATTGTGGTCGTTATTTTGTAGTTGCTCTTGAGTTTTCTTTGTTTGTTTTTTGCAGCTTTTCCCTATGCAGCAGTGAGTGCTTACATCCATGTCAGTCTCTCACTACCTTAACAAATTCTTCTCATTTCCCCCGTCAAGCTGTCACTGACATACGGCTAATCTCACCCATGATCAATCAGTGAACAACAGTCTGCTCAAGTTTAAAATTTCCCTTTTCAGCTTGGGTCCAGAGAATTAAGGCTAATGCCTGGAAAAAAAACATCAATGGAAAAGATTAGAAAAACCAAGTTTATTGGCTAGAATTAGGAGCATTAAGGTCACACCTTAAGAGAAAAATATAGAGCCCATAACTGCTCTTAAAAGAAAAATAAAAGGTCAAAATAAATGTGTGTGTATGTGGTAGGGATTCTAAGAAAACATACAGGAATTGTCCTGTTTTCCAGTGTAGTCCTGTTTCTCTGACTGTGACTGGCTGGATGTGCCCTCTTCATCCTCTGACATGGTAGTGTGCTGGCTGTGTGTTTCCTGAACGAGGCTGCCTTCTACATTTTAATTTTGTATCTCTGCTTCTGTCTCCTTCTGCTGGAGATTTCTTCCTGTTAAAAGGGTGTTTTTCCTCTCCACTGTCGCTACAAGCATGCTTAACCTCTTACACCCTAAGGGGGTATAAATAAATTTCTGCCTGACAAAAACACACAAAAGTAAATAACTTATAGCCTCACAGCTATTAGATTTAAGAAGAAACTTTTGGTACGTCTGTAAAGGTAAGATGTCATAGAATGGTTTTCTGGTGTCAGCACCATTGTAGCTTTGACCCTGCCTGAAATATTAGGGACAAAATACAAAATATTTTGCATTTTTTGAACCTCGCCAAAATTTTCTTTGAAATAAACATTGCAGAACACTACCAAAATATTATTTATAGCACAAAAAAGTAGTACAGACTTTTAAATCTAAATGTTGTGTAAAAATATACCAAATTTGGACTCAATCAGATGAATCATATTTATTTTAGAATGGTATTAGTGAGAAATTTCTTAGGCGGAGAGGCCATTTTGGCACATTTATCCATAAATGTCACCAAACTGTGCCAAATGTGTTTTTTACATCAATACTGGGGGTTTGTTAAAATTACGAGGTCACATAGCAGCTGGACCCACCGGTGGGTCCGAAGAGTTCTAGGGGTTAATGTGAGGGATTGCATTTGAGTCAATAAGTCGATGCAATCAACTGGCTTTTCCTTAATCAATTTGACTGTATGATCTGGTGAACTGTAAAGTGCCTTGAGATAATATGTGTTGTGAAAACAACACAAGAAGGAAACACTTCCTCTCCCTGAGCTGGAAAGATAAACTAAAAAATATTGAGAGAAATTATAAGATATCATTTTTTTTTTAACTATAATAGTAGTTACACCAAAATAATTATCTCAAATTATCTTTAGGCATATTCACTTTCTTACCAACCCCTAAACACCCCTATTGTTTGAGGTAAACAAAATGCTTTTAGCAAATATTTGAATCAGGACACAAAAGCTGAAATCACTCATTATCTTTTATTGCAGTCTCTAATGCATGTAATCATCATTTTCTATAGGATTTATTCTCCAGAAATAATTTTTCGCTTTTTATCACCCTAGCTTTGAAACAGCTGCCCTGTATGCTACCTACATCCAAAGATGCAAAACTGGAATCCAGTGTTTGTTTTTCCAACACTTTTAATTTATCTGGAGTTCATGAGGAAAATCTTCACCACCATAAATCTGAGCTGCATTGAGCCCTAATGCTTATAAGACTGTTTGGAAAGAAGTAGAGCTCAACCCTGACAGGCTGGCAGTCCATCAAGCTAACACGCAGAGACAGACAGCTGGATGGAAGCAGGAACCGTCTTGCTGTGAGGTGACAGTGCTAACCAGTTCACCACCTTGCCAGGCTTTCACGTTTCTTATTGAGATTTCTTGACCATATCGAACACTAAAACAAATGGAAGGCTATCTTGCGCAGCTGGATCTCCTGCAGATTTGTTCTGCTCTGATCTTTCTATGAACTTGATGGGATTATCTTTCAACCCATAGGTTTACATTTTCAGCTTCTATGTTCTGCTATTGCAGAAAGGTTACCCACTTAGACTGAAACAGGAAAGACAGCACTGACAAGATAATAGATGAAAGCATTTGCAAGTAGTCTTATTACTTGTCTGCTTTTTCTACATAGATGTGTAGCTAAGACTTTAATGTGCTTTTGGGGATATACACCTATTTATTTTTTCATCTTTTTTTCTGTGCAGTTGCTCTTTTTTTCTTACTCTGGATTTTGGAGGATTTTTTGTCAAATGTTGTCTGATCAGCAATTTTTTAAAGTTCACCCTCAAATACCTCTTTTCTGATTTTGGTCAATACAGTATCCTGTTGAGTGCTGCAGGATTTTGCAGCAAGAAGCTTTCTGACAGGAGGTCTTTCTGCATGGATTTTGCCTGCCGTCCCCCAGTCTGTGTGAGTTTTCTGGATGTTTTGGCTTCCTCACTAAATTGCCCTTGGATTCAAGTTTGTTGTATTTTTTATTTTTATTTTTTTGTCTTGGGTAATCCTTTGTTGTCCTGTGATGGACTTAACACCTGTCCAGGTTGTATCCTACCCTTTGCCCAAGGAAGAGAACATTCTGCCTCACTACAACCTTGCAAGATACAGTATCTATACAAAGGATGGGGCTGTCTTTTGAAACTTAAGATAAGGCCTGCATGTTATTCTCACTTTAATGATTTATATAGATTTTACCATGATTTTAAAGACATTTTGCAAGTCTTTACTAAAAAATATCTTTAAAATATCTTCATTGTTTTACACTTTATGACTAAACCATCTCTTCACGAGCATATTGACATCTCAGTAGTTCAGATGCATCTATAAGCCTGTAGCCTATTTTCCCTGCATATACTCCGGGTCAGTATTTTCTGTGCTGTTTATGCGGATGTGACATTTGCAAACAAATGAAGCATTATATTCAGGATGGATTTTTTGGATACTCAGAGGTGACTGGATTCCATCTCAGCTCAAACACCAATGGCCAAAAAAGTGAAAAAAAGAAAACATTGTCAAGAACCAGCATGCTACACGAACAAGCACAAGGGTTCTGCAGTTCTGCTTCTTGACCAAAGGTCAATCATTAGAAAAATCCGTAATGCCTCTTTAAAGGTATTGTGGAGGATTTTCAAGAATTTTTTTAAAGACCTGCCCTCTCCACTTTAAAAAGAAAAATGCAAATGAACAAACCTGTACCCTCTCCCGCGAGGGAACGCCTTTAAAATGCGTGCGAGAGCATGCACAAGTCCATTTCTCGTCATGCACACTCTTTTTAAAAGTATCTCTTCTCATAGCTCATACAAGCTTACTGAGTCCGAACGTCCGCCCTAACCCGTAAATCCCTCAATCACTATATAGAGCAGGGACTATATAGTGGACTTTATAGCAAACTTAGTTAACCTACAGTTCGGACAGATGATCAGTGCTTTTTGCTTCCCCGTTGGTCATGTAACTCCACCACTGCGCGGTGCCTGCGCCATTTATGTTATGTCGCCGCTGTCGGGTAGTGACAGTGGGCCGCAATGACAGCAAATCCCATAATGCTTTGTGAGGAGAGCTCTCCGGCAAGGCATTCTTCCCTATATGTGAGGCATTTCTTTCCTTCTCATACACTTCGTAGACACTTTCTTTTTATGATCATTGGTCAAAAAACTGTGGTAAGAAAGGTGAGCTTCAATGACTGTCTGAAACCATAGTTCAGCAGAGATTTATGCCTTAATGTGCGCATGCGCAGAAAAAGATAGCTAAGGAGAAGCACGTAGGATGGCCTTGTGAAGACATATCGCCAGAATGATTGACAATTAGAAGGACCACTTATTTAGATGATCCACCTGGGAATAAAAGATTGTCCTCTATACCTTTAAATGCCATGGCTAATGAATGGATTTCTCTCTCAAGGCTGTTTAAGCACAATAGTCTTTTTTTACCCATGAGATGGTAAGATGAGGTGGGAAAACAACAGATAGATTGAGTCCTCATTGGTCCTCAGTTGAGCCAAAGGGCCTCGGCTCTGATTTTACAGATCTCTACAATCTGACCCTTATGGATTTTGATTCAAACAACTAGACCCTGGTTAGAAAAAAGTAACTTCTTAGGTCAGGATTTCTGTCTTTTTGGAGGAACATTGAGGCAAGCTGGTGCTGAATGAGTTCAGTAGAGGACATTAAAAGTTTGATCAAGGTGCCTCATAAGGTTCCCTCTATAGAGGGTTTCTGTAGAGCTCTTAATGGGAGTAGACCACAGCGGAGATTGCACAGCTATAGGATAGATGTCTTTTCTTGCCCAGGAAAGCCTTAGGATCTCCCAGAATGAGCTGCTGAGAAACTGTAATGTCTGGGTTTCCCCTCTGGGACCTGTTACCTGAATATCAACACAAACTTTTAATCAAAAAAAAGGAAAACTGCTCTTGCAATCGACAGAGACTTAAGAAAAAGTTCTGCAGGATCAGTTTAAAACATTGATGATCCTTGATCTCACCCGACCTAATAAGCAGCAGAAAATTAGTTTACACATGGATGTATGGATTCTTAAAGATTTTCTTTATTTTTTAAACGTTATTTGTCTCTGATTGATCTGTGAGGCCCCCAAGACCTTGTGCAATGGATGGCTCAATGTATTCGGTTCAAGTCTTTTACAGTGATCTGGATCATAGCTGCCTTTGACTATCGTCAGTTTTTCTTTCTTTGGATTTACATTTTCTGTCAAGCTTTCACCCACCTGTAAATCAGTTGAACTGTACAACACTTTCCTCCACTTAATCTAATTAATGATTAGACTGGCAGAAAACCCTTGATGGAGCCAAGCTCTGCATGAATTTCCTCTCCTGGCTGGATGATGTACATTTCTGTCTCGGTTATATATACGTGAGTATGTGCATTGGAAGAAAAAGAGTCTGACTCACTGGAGGCAACCCTGAAGGTTGTTGCTGTTGATTGTAGCAGTATACTAAGAGATGTATACATATATTATTATCCTTCTTTCTTCTTCTTTTTCTTCTCCCTGTCTCTCTTATCATTTTATGACCTAGTCTGCCATATCTCATCTCTTCCTGTCCCTCTGCACTGGAGGAACCAGGAAGCTGGCTAATTAATCTAATAATTTAGGAACTCTGTTGATTGGAAAATAATTTCTTAGAATTACTACTATAATTACTTGGCAGTATCACACAGTTCATGTTCAGCTTGTGTGTCTTTTCCGTCTAGCCATTTCCAAGATTGAGTCTGCATCCCTAGAGGACACCAGACAGCCTAGACCAATTTTTTTTTTTGTTCAACAAAGACACACTTTGGTCTATATTTCATGTCACTTTGACTAAACTGCCCCACCGTTGAGATGTCCACATTAAAGCTTGATGCACTCCTGGTGTATGGATTCGGCTGCCATGCCAGCAGAGCACTTTGCCTTGAGAGAGAAATTAAACCCCCGAGGTTGTTCTAAGATAGATTAAACAGGGAGGGGGAGCCAATAGAGTTCAACTCATGGGAGGGGCGCTACCCAAATATAGAGAAACCTGCCAAATGCCAACAGGGCGTAGGCGAAAAGGCTGGCCTTTGCCGCTGTGCATGTCTGTACATGTGGGTGGGAGCTCGCATGTGTTATGAGGATTTTCTAGAGATGTGTGTAAAACCACACGCATGCGTCTTTCTGGGAGTGGGTGTGTATGAGGTTTTTCTACACGTGCTGGACACAAGCAGAGGCGATGAAGAAGCATGCGGATGAACACAGCTAGTGTTAAACACAGCAGTCGTAGTAAAGGTAAACCAAATTCTCCTCGAGTTGTAATAATATTAAATCACCTGACACCTTACCTACAGAAAAGACAGTTAATCTGACAAATTTCATCAGAAAAAAAAAGCTAAATTGGGTGGATTGTCTTGTAGGCTATTGTATTACAATTGATTATTGGTTATTTAAAAGAATGTGGCCACTTCTGTCATCTGGTCAATATTAAACTCAACCAACATGGAACATAGATGGGGTACCCTAGGCTGTTTTCTAGGACTGCTATTATACATTTGTATAATTTTCCAGGCTTAGATTATGGAGTACCACAAACACTTTTAAGATTTCTATGCAGATTCTGCGTCCCAACCTGACCATAGTCCACAGAGCAATCATAATACAGGTGTTGTAACAAAATCAGACCTTAGAATAACCAACCATGTGTTTTAAAGGAGCAATCACCTGTAACTCAGAAGTTTTTAAATGCGTGTGTTGGTGTTGGGCTTTGGTTAAATCCTGCAGAAAAATCCAAAGAGAGTGAAAACGGCCTGGTATTTTTGATCATGGACCTTTGAGTTCAGACCAGAAAAAACACGATTTTGATCCTCATTCTTTGATTTATATCATTCATGGAAGGGTGACTATATTTGCCCGGTTTGCTTTCATCACCTGCAGGCAATCAGTAACCCCTCAACTCCACTGGATGTGACAGGGACATGCACTGGCGGCGGTTTGACTTCACCCGGCAGTCCCAGCTGATTGCAGCAATTATAGTCAATCAGAATGTTTCCACCTGATGTTTCCGGTTCTAATTTGAAGAATCCTAGACACGCAGACCAGTACTCAAAAATGGACTGCTGTTCTATTTTTATTACTTGTCGATCTAATGACGCGTTCATACTGAAAGCACTTTGAGCAGCTGGAGTAGCCAACTTAAATGCAAGGATTATGGCTGATGTGTATCAAATGTAACAAAGTTCATTTTGAGTAACAGGAGCAGCACGTTTTGATTTGAGGTGCTTCATAAACAGCTAATGCTTGAGGTGGAAAATCTGAACTTTTGTGGCTCAATGCATCACAACACCCAGAGAGAAGCTCTAGGTGTTGGTGTCCTGGTGGGATATGATGGCATAGATGCGGATCAGCAGATTATAAAACTGGCCAAAAATAGCTCCTCAAAGTGACGGTTGTCAGTGAGCAGATTTTTTTCATAAGTGGGGTTAAACTCCACAAATTGAAAACCCCTGAAGAATCAACAACAGCATTCTATATTTAGTAAATAAAGCCACGTTGGTCTTTTAATTTCATCCACCATTGTACAAGATACCACTAAAGAGATTAGGGTAGCTACTCTTAATACACTTCAGACCATTTACGGCAAAAATTAAGCGTCAAAGATGCATGGCAAGAAAACACAGGAATATAAAAATTGATCTGAAGGAGCTCTATTTTATGTTTATCCTAAAAAAGATCAAACATGAATTTAGAGACAACTTCAAAAAGATTTAATATGTAAGAAAATACATAATTCTTTTACAACTTACAGACATTTCCAAAGTAAAACTTTCACTGTCAAAAGATTTGCAGCAAATCTGATACTTGTAATAGCATCCAAAATTGTTTCTGTAGAAAAATCCGTCAGGAAGCTACAGGTCCTACATGTTTTATAGAAAATCAAACACAGCATATCAGGACAAACACTAAACTGTCAGACACAGTGATGGGTAGCTAATGATTTGTGCTTGAAGGCAACACAGGACCTCGAAGTTTCTTTGTGCCAGTGTATTTTAGAGTCAAAGGAGCTTTTTCTTTTAGTCTTCATCTTAGGTTCATCTGGTGTTGAAACAGATGTCAGTAATGTCTGTTCATTTGAGGGTAAGAGTGAATAATCAAATAACCTGTTTAAGGCCAGTAACAAAAAAAAAGGATTTACCTCAGTCTTGCTATGAGATTGGCATTTTTGTTTAGGTTGCATTGAACTTATTCACTTCTTTGCCTCAGATTGTTTCAAACTACAAGGAGGATAAAAAGAAAAATATGAAGCAGTAAACAAAAACTTTATACGGAAGAGCGGATGAAAGGAATGGGATTTGTATCCAAAATCAGAGCAGGGGGAAGAGGGAGAAAAGGTTGTTTGTTACGTCTCATGTTTGGTTACTCAAGCTAATGAGCGGCAATTAGACAGCCGCCAATTAACTCTACCCATCAGACTGAAACGGAGGTAAACGAAAGAGGGAGGAGGAGGAAGGGAAGAAATGAGAGAAGAGGAGAATGAGTTGGGGGGTTGTGGGGAACGAGGGAATAGTTAAACGACCAGGGAATCTGTTTTCTTCAAGAGATGCTCATGCGAGCATTTGCATGCAAATGAGGCGGGTAGGCGTACAGATGGGGTTGTGTGCGTGTATCCGTGTTCCAGCAGAGGGAGCTGTGTAGACCCATGTCGCTGTTAGTGCTCTACATGACCATCTGGCTCTCACCGTCAGACTGAACCTAAAGTTAACCCTCTCACTGACAGAATCCCCTTCACCTATGTGGGATAAAAATAAACCTAAATGTCTGAGTAAGCATTTTAACACTAAGAAAAAGCTTTTCTTTGTTTTTTTCACATGCAATTGGGGCTACTGATCAGTTTTACCAATAATACCGGCTATAAATGGGTGACACAGCAGTAGAAATGCTCTGGGGCTTTGAATCTTCTCTGGCAGCCTGTATACTGACCAGATTGTGAATGCGCTTTAGGCAGCAGAGGCAAGACAGCAAATGGTTAATCTCTCATTCTGACTGCTGATGCAGTGTTCCAGCTGAACCCCTTTGGAGAGCCTTTCACTCTCTCTCACTCATATACTCGCACAGAAAAACACACCTACATGAACACATTGTAGCATAGTGCTTATCATTCCTCTGAGTAGCTCGCTAACCCTCCTTTAATTAGACTAATTGAAATAAGAGAATTAGCATCTTCTTGACTGCTGTTTTTTTGGACAGTTTAAAATGAAATGCATGCTTATACAAGCAGAAACTCTGAGAGTTATATGACATGACCCTGTTGCTTGGTGCGGAAGTCTTTGGCTGCTGCACTCAGGATCCTGAGGCGTAAATCGTGTCCGTCTGGGCCTCTTTTTGACTGGCATACATTTGTCTTTTGCTGACGTCTGCAGGAGGCTTTGCCCACTGTGGTTTAGTTTGTGTAGTTTAGAGGAGGTATTTGCATGCTAACAAACATGTTGCATCTAATGATCTAAATAATAACTGCTTTTGTAATTTTAATCAATCTATACACGTGTCAGGCATGGTGGTACTAACTTCATGCTGGGGCTAATTTGCTGCCAAAGAAATGATTACACTGCTTAAACTTCTCATAATTAAAGATATATTCTATTTAATTGGTGAACTTCAACTCAAATCTACAATTAGATGGTTGGGACTTGGAAGTTTTTCTAAGAGGACAGTGGTTATAAAGATAAAACTGGTTTTAGAGGCAAAGCCTTTTCTTATTTCTTGCCTCAACTTTGCTGAATATTTCTGATCTACGTTTAAATGCGGCAACATCAACAGTTACGTTTGGTATTTATGCCTTCAATGTGTTCAAAGATCCACCAAAAATTACGTGAGAAACTTACTGATTGCAACATCTTAGATTAAATTAGCTGCTTTCATGTGTGAATTATGATATGAAAATATTTGGCTACAAATCTTTGTTTTAAGAAAATCCTTACCATATATTTTTTAAAATGTTGAATCACTTTTTAAAATTATGAAGTTCCTCTAGATGAATGTTGTGTACCTGTCTGCATGGCAGATCAGGCTTTAGTGCTTCAAGCATGCAGAGAACCTGAATGTTGGGAAATTTGGGCTCAACTCAAATTTAAGACGTGCAATTTTTTATATCAAATATGCTAATCAATTTTTTAATTAACATGATGCACCTGTTTGGACTACATGAACTAATGAAATTAGTAAAGGCAGTTAGTGTCTAGTATATAGGGGACTGAAATCAACCGCTGTCATTGTTGTGAGAGGGCATGGTGTGGAGTTGACTCATATGCAAAGAACCAACAAAAAAAACAAGATTATCCAATCAGGATGTCTGCTTGGTACCTTAATGTAGGTAAGTTTACAAGCACAATCCTTTAGAAGAAGACCCCTCTTGGCAAGGAACTTCTTAGGATTACCTGGTAAGGGTAGGATATTCTCTCTTAACCTTGGTTTATGCTTGACAGAGTTTCCGCCCCGTGTACCTAAGAAATTGTGTGACTACGGAAACAGAACTGCACAGAAAAATATACGGCACAACAAACGGCTCCTACTAGTGAGTTTTCGCCAGTAGGAGCTAATATATACCATCAGTATCTACAGATGGCGGAGAAACTCTTGCAAAGAAATTATCACTCTTGGACGACAAAGAGGCTTTGAAAATGTAGTTAATGGCTGTGATTTCTACTTCTTTGCGGGGCGTGGTGCTGTCAGCTAGCTGTTTGTGCTGAGCATCTTCCCCTGGAGCTAGCTAGAATGGGGACAAAGCAAAGTGTAAACATTTTCTCTAATTTTGCTGCTATAGGTTTGGGGTGCTGGATCACATAGGGATCACTTTTCCTCTTTCTGCTTCATTATATCTCTATTCTCTCATTCTGCAGTATTTGTCAAGTTCCACTCATAACTTTATTTTCTCTATGCTTTTTCTCTTTACACTGGCTTCATCAGAACTGTTCCTGTTCGGCTTTGACTCCATCTTGGAAATATCAGCTGTGCTGCTCCCATCTGCATCTCTGTTTATAGATATTGAAGCTCTCCTGAACCCCAGTCACCCTCAGCAGATGGCCGGTCACATTCTGCTGGAGGTTTCTTCCTGTTAAAAGAGAGTTTTCCTCTCCTCTGTCACTACATGCATGCTTTGAGTGAGGGATTGCTGAAGTGTCCATAACAAAAAGCAAGCAAAGCTCGTCAACACAGGCTCATCCAGGAGGAACGTAACTTGCTAGTCCATAACTGGATGCAATCAACTGGTTCTCCTAACCAATCTGACTGTACAGTCTCTGTAAAGTGCCTTGAGATGACATGTGTTGTGAAGTGCCACTATATAAATAAACTGAGTTGAATTGAAATGTTGCACACATTATGACAGTTGGCTCTTTTTTTGGCGTGGAAGACATGTGCGTCAAGCATAACCCAAACTTCAGTAGAGGGAAGTCCAAGTTTCCCTCTGCTGAACCTGTGAGCTTAAACTGTGAAGACAGAAAAAAAAAATCTTATTGCTGTCAGCAGTATGTGGGGGGACCAAAAGTTACATTTTAAAAGTGCAGCCCTAAAATAACCAGTGATGAGTTTGGTTGTTTCCAGGACATTTTTTCTGTGTCCAAAGTGATCTAATCAGTAAGAACGTTTTAGCCAAAGTAGATTAGCGCCAGCTTTTACTATGATAAATGTAGCATATGTTAACATATGGAGATGGCAATGTCCCTTACTGATGCCAAGGATCTATTGGAAATTCTACCATGCTTTGCGGGACATATAGCAGCTAATCTCATGTTTACTATGTGTGACACATAGTAATATGAAAAACTTTTAAATGTTTAGTTTTTTTTTTGTTGTAATAATTAATTAATTTGTAGTTCCTTTTGTAAGGCTGTAGTCCTGATTTGACTAGCATCATAGCATCATCCATGTGCGTTTCAATTGGGTGATGACCCAGGTTGGACAAAGGCTGTCAGAAATAAACACCGCAGTCCAGACTTGCTTTCCTGCCCATGCTAGAGTTTTTACTGTTGACCTCATGAAAGGTAAAGGAACCTGAGTCGGGATAGGGAGCTAGGGGCTGTAATTTGACGATTTCAGACGCAGCCCCGAAAGGTCATCGATAAAAAAGCCTTTTTTCCAACTGCATGGCTGACATGGACATAGAAAACTTGTTGAAAAATCACTGGTGACGCTTGGATTGGATGCTGAATTAATCTCCGCTCTGTGCTTTAGACTCCCTTTATAATTTTAGTAATGGCTTCTGCATTTCCAGGGAGACATTCCCACACCAGGAGGCTTGGTCGTAGTAAACTACATTTAGAATTTTCCAAAGATCCTAATAAAAAATTGTCTAAATAGTTTTTGCATATGAGAACTTTTTTTTTTACTTCTTGGTGGCTGATCAGTATTTTTCGGTCTGTTTACCCCTGAGCATCTCTAAGACCAGACTTCAGCTCTGACAGTGTGAGCTCCAGGGCTGTCTATATCCAGATGTAAATCTGTGTCTCTGCAGTGCAGGCTGTGGGGATCGAACCAGGTATTCGCCACTTTCTCAGAGCACAACCGCATTGCTCTATCCACCAGGCCAACACTCCCCTAAGATAGGAAGATACAATAGAAACGGAAAGATTTCTGTGCACACAGTCAGGAAACAGTGGTTAAATCTTTTTCAGTCTAAGAAAATATTTGATCCTCACATGGCTCTTGTACAAGGAGGGTTAGTCATATCTTCAACACAAGTACATAGTCCTTGGCTTTAGTCACATCATTAGTCCTGTAGCAGCTGCTGCAACAATATACAGAGCTAATCACCACATGCTATAATTTCAAGCATATATCAAATGTCCACATCATGCACATATGAAGTCATTTACCCCGGGGATCTATAAGATTTCCTCATTAACTCCTTAAAATGTAATGAGTCACGCAACCAAGTTCTGTGGCTCCGTTAATTATGACCCGCTGCAGAAACTGTTCGCCATGGCAACCCAAAGTTCTGCCTGTCACCACACGAAAAACGAAGGGATGAGGAGATTTTTTTTTCCATCATGCTGCTCATTTCTCCCCCTCAGATAGGCCTGCTGGAGCTTGTGCAGCTGATCTTTTAGCTCCCTCTGCTGAGAAAATAACGGTAGGTCCTCCTTAAGGAGAATATTTTAAACCACCAACATATGTTGGAACCACATTGAACCACAGAATACAGTGAATTTTTCCACATCTAGCCCCTTTAAAACCACCAAGTTGGGGTCAAAGTTAGTTTTTATGTGTTAGGTTAACAAAAAGTGGTAACCTAACACATAACTAAAAACTGTGGATTTAATTTTTTTTAAATCCCACTTCAGTTTGCATTTTTATAAACCACCTTTTGTTAGAAATGGAAATGTTTGCACGCTCATTTTTTTGCAATTCTTCAATCAAATTTTATCTGGACCATCTTAATATTCGGATATGCTCTGAAATAAACCCATTAAAACCTCTGGCTTCTCTGTCTCTGTTTGCGACAGCGGAAAGCAAACCAGTAACCTCCATGGTTTATTCAGATCTTTGCCTGATTCATCAAACCTGAATCAATTGAGGGTTCATTATCGGTGCAGTGGAGAACCTGATTAGATGCTGAGGTGGTAATTCACTCATTTAAATAGCTGCGCTTGAAAAGAGACACCGCTTTAAGTAGGAGCTTGAATAGTTACCCAGAGCAGATTTACTTCCTCCCCGGTCACAATGTTATCTTCAACCTCTTCATAGGATTGCAATTTTGCCAGATTCCTCATTTTCTGATAACGGATTGAACAGATCTCAGAGAGATGTTCAAAGCTTTGGGGAGGGGAACCCTCAGTATCCTGCAACCTTTAAATATGTCTCTGAATTACATGTTCGGATGTGTGTGTTTTCCTATCATCCTTTTTGCTGTGCACTTTGAATTGTATTACTTCTGAAATGTCTTATACAAACTTGCCTTGCTTTGTCTTCTCAGCCTGTTGCCAGTTCTATGAAATATCTGCCATAAGAAGACGTTCTTGTGATTCGAGTTTGTTTAAAGAGGAAAACATCTAAAATGGAAAACTAAAGAAGACTCTCACTGAAAAGGCTCTGGTGCTGTATGACAGACTGGTGAAAAGGATGGTCAGGGATGTCTGTTATTTCCTTGGGTTTATCTTAAGTCACCTCCAGATCATCCAGAATAATCCCCAGAAAAAACCCATCGCAATTTATCATCCCATTGAGCTTTTTTGAGTGTCAGACTCTGATGCGTTCCCAAAAGATGATGGTCAGAGGGCGTACACTTTCCACAGCAGCATATGGAGATATCCAGCTACTTGAGGCAAACATAGAAAAACCTGAGCTTCTCTAAGTAGAACAGTCTGCTCTGTTTCTTTTTGTTGACAGCTTCACTGTTTCTCTACAGTCTAGTTTATTGACCAGGTGACATCTACACTCCTCTGTTTCTTCTCCCATGATAATATTCAGTTAATATTATTGCTCCTAAAATCTATAAATATCTCCTTTTTCTTGTCTGTCTTCCACACAAATTGGTCTATCTATCTATCTATCTATCTATCTATCTATCTATCTATCTATCTATCTATCTATCTATCTATCTATCTATCTATCTATCTTTCATATTTTCTCACCTCTGCTTTGAGGTGTTAACCTACTTTGCCCTATTACTTCCTTATAATGGATAGTACCTCTACATGCAAAGCGCTTTATTTAATAACAAAAATAAGTAGAAACTAAGAGTAAAACACATAAACATGCCAGTTGGATGCAGTAATCTTTAAAAAAACAAAACAGAAATTTCTTAACCAGATTGAACTATTAGCATATAGGTTTTTTAAAAAGGGCGACTATGCCCCTTTAAATGGAAGTGGTTGCACTGGGCTGTATTTAGTGGTCTCAGAGTAAAGAAGGCTAAAAGCAAATACATAGCAACGTTTTAAGTTTATTTTATTTTTAAGAGATAACGTTTTAAAATTACATTTCAAAGTAAAAGTTGTGCATCATTTTCGTTTGATCTCTTACATAAAAAGGTTAATTCTTATGAATAGTTTTTAGAGGCGATGTAAAGTTGTGCATTACAAATAAGGTTCTGGTCTGTAAGTGGGTGTCCACATGTTGACCTCAATGAAATCAGCTATGAAATGTCTGAAGCTAAATGCCATCTAATTGAATACAAAGCAGCCATTAGCATGCAAGGGTTTTTTCTCTCATTATTTTCTCAGACAAACGGGAGTGTGATAATGGCGTGTTTACATTCTGCCTCCCCAACAGGGCGAGGAAGAGTTAATGAGCGAAGAGCATCACAGAGCGTGGCATTGAAAAGTGGTTTATTTACAGCAAATGTCATGATGTAAACTTGGTATTTTTCTTTCTTGTTAACCAGCCAAAGCAGAAAGCTCCCCTTTAGCTCTTAGTAATGTACTAGAAAAAAAAAAAAAAGAGACCAAGCTCTGGAATCAGACCAAGTTTCTGCATCACCAATTACAAGCTTTGTGTCTAAGTGGCCAAGCACTGAGGCTGCCAAATCAAATCTCTGCTGGAAGCTCATAACTTATTCATCTCCTCTCATCTTGGCCTGTTTTGCTTTATTCATCAAAGTATCAAGACCAATTGCCTCCATCAAAGCAGGTTTCACTTTATAAAACGAACCAGTGCCTCTTTAAAGAGGAGTGTGATCACTGTGGATGACAGCATACATTTACTGGAAATAACCGTTTTTATCTTCAAAATGATCGGTGGACAATGCCAAGATAAAATCCAGACGTCTTCATAAAGGAGCTGGCAGGAGGGGAAATTGCACTAAGATCATGGGCTGAGTTTGTCATCTTCCACAGAAGTTCTCCTTTTGCTTGTTGAAAATAAGATAACTAGAGACTCACCACAAAGTTCCTTAAATTCAATCAGCAGTGAAATAAGACTAATGGCCTTTAAGCTTTGCTTTATTTACAAGAGAATTCACTTTACTGCAGCATGACTTTTATTATAGAAAACATGCAAAATAACAGGGATAATATGGATTGCTGGTTTTAGATATTAAATATAGATTACAGCAATAATATATGTTTGGAAGCATGATTGCTTCCTGCAGGCCTCTCTGAAAACAGCTGTTTTTTTAGAGGTGCTGGAAGACGAGCAGTGAAAGTGTGCAGCAAAGTAGCACTGTAAGCAGTTAGCAGTAGCTGCAGTCCAGGGTTGATATAAACCCATCGTCTTATGGCTATCTTCACATTTTGATATTAAAATATGATCACAATATCATTTAAAAAATACTATTATTTTAAATTATTTTCACCCAAATCTGCCCTGATCACCACTTCCTTCATTATTCCCCTGCTTTGTACTTATGGTTACATTACGTACTGTAAAGTACTTTGAATTAAATGGTTGCAAATGCGGTGTAAAAATTAACTTGCCTTGCCCATCACAGCCCGGAAAAGCAAGCTTTTTTAATATAGTCTGCAACCTTTAAAATCCAAGGAGCCGGAAGTAATAAATGACCTTTGGATAAAACTCATTATTTTTGTTGAATATCTGCTACAGGATGTTTAAAATGGTTTATTTGTATTTTTGGTTGTGGTGGGCATCATTTTTTTCAAATCTAGATCAATTTCACTGTAATCTTGGAATGAATCTAGATTAATCTAGATTAAAATCATTCATTTGGATTTTGCTAAAGCAATTCATGAAATGCGTTTGCTACCTAAATAATAAATAAATAAAAGTCTTTGAAAAGGTTTCTCAACCCAGATGGCTAGAGAAACCTGTTCAATACATTTTCCCTGAAAGAAACCCGCCATTTTTATAGCTGATTCCATGTTTAACATGTTCTCAGACGCAGGCGGAGTTTCAGGGTCAGACATCATTAATGATCACACACATCCCTTCACTTTTAAATAAAGTTAATTAACAAACATCCTTCTTTGCCACAATCCTTTTCCAAAATCAACAACTTTGCTTTCTGTGGTGTTCGGCTGTTTCTCTGCAGAACGGCGGTGCTTTCATTAATAAAGTCATTCAGCAGAGGTGTCAAGTAATGAAGTATAAATACTTCATTAGTGTACTTAAGTACACTTTTTAGGTATCTATTCTTTACTCCATTATTTATTTTTCTTCCTACTTCTGACTTCTAATCATTACATTTTCACACAAGTATCTGTACTTTCTATTCCTTACATTTTTAAAACAAACGTTACTCGTTACTCTTGGCTTCGGTTTAATGTTTCTAAATATTTATTTCATGTCATGTGCACCATCCAATGCAGATCATTGGCTCCATCCACATCTAGTGAAAACTAGTGTACAGTAATTCGATGAGTCATATAATGCAAACACTCATTGGTTAGTAAAGGAAATAATCAAATGCGAATTGTCTATGCCATGCTACAATGTGGGATTCAGAAAAAGATCTTGAAATGTCTGAAAGGTCGGACACAGGCGAGAGCGTTTCGGGAGATGGAGACCAACCAGACCTCCGTCATCCTTGGCCCTATCTCAAAGAATTTTTCTAAATAGTTGAAAAATTTAGCTTTCAATTCATATAGTGGCATCTGGCAGTTTTTTTTAAAGGTTACTTGATACTTTTATACTTTAAGTAGTTTTTGGAGCACATACTTTTACTTGAGTAAAGAGGTCAAGTTGTTACTTCAACTTTTACCAGAGTGTTCTTAACCTGCAATATCTATACTTCTACTTAAGTAACAAGTGTGTGTACTTTTGACACCACTGTCAATCTTTGGATTTTACTCACAGCCTGCTGGTTGCTTTCTTTGTTCGTCTGCGAGTTATCGGATGGATCCCCAAACTTTGCGCTTTTCTTCAAGTCATTCGTGAAGTTTTTCTACTTGTTTCTACTTCCCAAAAATAAAAAAAAATGCGAGAGTAGTTTTTAGGAGGAGCTTTTCGACTCACTAAAAAATGAAAAGCACTTCCAGAGAGTTTTATGGTTTCAGTAGGTGTTTTCTTTACTTATCAAAATAACAGGAATAATCTCCAAGTTGACTTACAAAAAGATTTAATATAAACATTAATTGGTGGTGGGAAAACTTTCACCCCTCACTACTTCACCAAACGATCAGATTAACCACAGCAGCTGCTTCTGCTTGTTAATCACTGCAGGAGGCGGACTGACAAGAAGGAGCGTCAATTAAGATAAATAAATAAATAAGCAACAATAATCTACCATTCACATAGCCTTAGATCTGTGATATTAATATTTTTGCAAAAAATAAATTAGTCTAATTCTTAAGAGGCTCCAACAGCACGTCACATTCAATGTAGTAATTTCAAAATATGCCTACACAAGACTGATTCGTTCTCGCCCCCAGATATACATCTTCGCTAAAATATCAAGGTGAAAGTCATCATTAGTATAGATCAGGGGTGGGCAATTTCAGTTCCTGGGGGCCTGCATCCTGCAACTTTTAGATTCGTCCTTGGTCCAACACACCTGAATCAAATGGCTAAATTACCTCCTCAGGATGAAGTCAGTTCCTCCAAAGTCTTCTTAATCATCTAATTACTTGATTCAGGTGAGATGAACCACAGGCACATCTTAAAGTTGCAGGATACCGACCGCCAGGAGCTAGAATTGCCCACC
>NW_015150477.1:494146-517150 GCF_000732505.1 Cyprinodon variegatus | reverse complement strand
GTTGTCAAGAAATGTGAAAAATTCCTTCCGGGGGAAAATCATCGTCTCTGTTTCTTAAAGAAAAAAAAGCTTTCCTTTGCTTCTTCCTTCTGCGCGAATTCATGTCAACACAGCGTCACTTTGGCTCACCTGAACACAAACGCTGGCAGGTTATTTGGCTGACGGTCGTTTTGCAATTTTATGGGATGTCTTGCTCAGTGTCGGCAGTCCTGTGATCTTCTCGTTGTGTGTTTGTCACAACCACAGGCAGTGCTCAGGGAGTCCTGAGGGTACCTGCAGCATGATTCACAAACTCACCACTGCACAGACGCTCACGCTGTCCTTTTCTGTCACACACACTTATACTCAAAATAAATGCTGCTGTTTTTTGTTTTTTTATTTTTACAAGTGAGTTTATTTCCAAAAGACAAAAAGTTTGCATATGTATAGTTTTTTAACAGGACAATTAAAAATAAAGAACATATAAAGGATTAGAGCAGTTGGTAAACAAACGTTTACTTACTTTGGTAAAGATAGTCTCTTGTAGATGATACATTTATACTTTACTTATGATTTGGTTTGCATGTCCAGATAATGACACATCTTTGCAGACGGCAGGCTGCACATTTTGACATCCTGCCTGATTGTTTGTGCAGCTCTGGTGATCATTGTGAGCCAGTGATCAAACCACCAACTCTTCTGTTAGCTGATCTACTGCTGCTCTCCTAGAGCTTCAGTCTGGCTTGGTTGGTATAAAAAAACAGCTAAGCTGTCATGATTTATTATCCAAAGGATTTTGTTAAGCCCATTATTAGGATCAGAGCCTTGAAAGAGAACGAGAGCCGGAGCTTTTAATCTCTTAAAAGTTTGTAACATTTCACCTAGAATCTAATGCATTAAGATAATGAAAAAGAGACTAAGCTTGTCTGCTCTTCATTTAAACCGCATCCACCCTCTATCTACCTCATTATTCATTAAAGTTAAGGCAGCTCACAATTGTGTTTTGAACATTTTGCAGCTTCTACTTAAAATAATTTGCTGACTTATTTTCTTTGTGATCATAACATCAGCAGAAGTGATGCAGCTCATTATCTCACTCTAATTAGCATTTGGATTTATGGAGCAGAGGTCTGTTTGCTTCTGTGGCATCGCAGAAATTGTGTAGACATTATTTTGTTTTGTTAAATGAAGAAGGATGAAGGATGTTGGAGATGGAAGAAAAGTTTTCAAGATCATCAAAAACTTCAAGCTTAGTCACTCTTAAAGGCTTCATGGTTCACAAAAGATCCCTCCCCAAAAAATGAGGTTACCACCAGTGCAGAGCTTGCTCATCATTTTATGGAGGTGGTTTTTGGTGAACTTGGTTGGAGAGTAGTAAAAAAGCCACCACTGTCCAAGAAACGATTGATGAATGATTGTTGAAATGGAAAGATCCGAACGTTTAAATGCTGGATGTGTGATCCCCCCCACCCCCTTTGGACAGTATGATGAGCTCTAAAGCTACATGAGATAAACAAAAGCCAGCAAACTGTGATCAACTCCAAGCACTGTGGAGACCAGAATGGCTCACCATAAATCAGGATTTACCGGTAGTTACTGTCCAGCATGTCAAGGAGAACTACAGCAGGAATGAAAAAGGCTAAACACTATCACTGGAAAAAAATCTAAATCTACATAAGTAATTTTTTCTTAAAATAAGTGAATTTTTTCTTGGATTGAGGAGGCAAAAAAGACATTTTGCCAATTGAACAAGACAATTTACACTTAAAATAAGAAAACATAATTGCATTGTCTTATTTCAAGCGCATATTATCTAATTATCTTATTTTAAGAGGAAAAATACTGATTCCATTGGCAAACTATCTAATTTACCTACTCAAATTAAGGGTAAATACAGTTAATTTGAGACATTTTTACTTATTTCTAGATCTTTTTTCCAGTATATGATCTGCAGCTTTGCAAATGTTGGACAAGTCTCCTAAAAGCCTTTAAAAACATATAAATGTTTGAGATAATTCTTCAAATAACCAAAACTCCTGTCTTCGGCTGCTCATATAAGAACAGATTTGTTTCATTTGAATCTCCTAAATATGTAAAATCCTCAGAAAGCTTGTATGTGATTGATAAAGAACTGTAACAGCTGCAATAGTTGATTCTGGGTTATGATATTGTTTCTGTTTAAAAAGTGAAGTGAAAGAGTTGAGCTGAAAGGCACTTTGAGTATTACAAGTTATAAATCGGGATAGTTAGGGTCAGAAGGATTTTGCCTGAAGATGTGAGGTTAATTTCCTTCCTGAGTTCAGAGCAGAGAGATAGAACAATGATCAGCTTTTATTTGTTGTTTAACTGACGGCTAAACTTCCAACATTTCTGAAGACCGCTGGCTTCATCGGTACGGATACTGAGATTAATTTAAATCAAGTTTGGTTTTTTCTATACTTCAAACAGCAAAAGCTAAAAAGCATTGTGATAAAGTGTGAAATGAAAGTTAAAATAAACCATCAGGCCTGTAGCTTCAGTGCCAAATGTCTTAGTGTGACTTTATACTCCAGCATATAGTTGTTATGGTTACATAATGGAAACACTTGCATGTATCATAGTCATTAAACATTCATTACAATCCTTCAGGAAGGTAAAAATCTTTCAAATCTGCATGTTTCAAATATCTCAAATCGGCCTCATGCTTTCGTTTATGACATCTCTATGTTTATTTTGAAAGCATTTTCTTTGTTTCTGATGTTCAGATCAGAAGCAGGCTGCAAAGAGCAGCAGTAGGATGCTTGTTACGTTTCCATTCTGCTTGTGGTGACTATACCACTTCCACATAGTTGGCAGGGTAAAGCCCCTCACAGCCATCGTCCTTCTTGCCCCGACACCAGCCTTGGTCATCCTCATCCTCGATCTTCAAAAACTCCTCACCTGCAGAGAGGACGAGTCCTTTTACTCATCAACATTCTGGGCTGCTTATTCTACCTGATTCGAAACAAATGAATGCTGGGCTTTTTCTACTGTAATAAAAAACTTCAAGCCCACAGATGGAAAAATGTTGACATAGAAGCATTTTAAGGCTCTCTTTTATAAAAACACTGTCTTTTTTTTTGTTTTTTGTTTTTAATCAGCCTTTGGATTACCTTTGCATTGTCTTAGAGGGATTCTGAGGAGCTTCTAAAAGCTGTTTAATTAATACTGCTAGAAGAGATAAGAGGCTGTTTACAGAAATGTCTTTCATCTGCCAACTAAACTAGAAATTATGTAGAATGCTCCCAATTATGTGCTGCGTGAAAATCCCTGTGAAAATGTTGTTTTTAGCTTCTTTGGTGCATCTCAGTATCATAGTCGTAAACACTTTTCCACTTCCCTAGAAGCTCAAACACGGGAAGAACCGGCGGCAGAAAGCCATGGGCTGGAGTTTGGGAGATTCCAGGTATAAATAGTCATCATATTGTGTTGATCTTTTTGTTGCCACCTTTTAAATCGAGCATCATTGATAATTAGCAGCCATATCATGTCTACCTGCAGCCATGATCAGCCAATGAAGGACAGAATAAACCGAAGGAATGTCATTTTACAGTTTTAAAGGAAGAACCAGTCAGTTATTATAATTCTGACCTAGAAATTATTTAATATTTCTCAAATTAAACAAATAATTGGGAACATTTTTACTTTCTATTTACTGTTGGGCTTACTTAGAGCCTTACCTTAACACTTATAATAATAACTGAACTTTTTTGATCTCACATTGGAGGAAGTTACCTCTGCATTTAACCCAAAGATTATGTTTATCAATTTGCAGAGTTAAATTGTGGAACAAACTAAATGAGAACTTAAAGCAATGCCCAAACATATTTCTTAAAAAAAAAAAAAATGTACAAAGAAATAATTTTCAAAAGGTACAGAGAAACATTGTAGAAAGTTTTGTTTGTGTTTTTTTGTTTTGTTTATTTGTATATATGTATGAAGGTATATGTGTATACATATTTATGTATGTATATGTGTAGGTAGTTATGTATTTATATGGATATATATATATAGCAGCATAATTATAAATATTGTAAATTGAAGAAATACAAGAATTAAAGGGGTAGGAGCACATAAGTTTTACTTCTTCCTACTCCTTTTCGCACATGTAATAGAGGTATATTAACCAAGGAAAGAAGGGTACCTTGTTTGTTGTTTTTCTCTCCAATTTTTTTAAATATTTTTTCATTGTTTTTTTGTTTGTTTGTTTTTTCTCTTGCATGTTCGAAATAAAGAATCCAATCCAATCCATCCCCTAGGGGAGCAGTGGGCTGCCATCGTGGGGCGCCCGTCCAGGGAGCAATCAGGGGTTTTGCTCAGAGAGCCAGAGTGTCAGTCTGTGGGAGTGGGGCTCAAACTCAGAACTTCAGGAATCCAAGCTCTATGCCCTAACCACTAGGCCACCACTCCGCCAACAGTAACTAGACACTTTGAGGGTTGGCTAGTAAATAATATTAATCAAGAATGTTGCTAATAAATGCTACTCACAATAGTGCTGTGTATGTTTTTGCATTGGTGTGTATTTACCTGCTTTAAAGGAGAGCTCATCTGTCTCCTGACCAACGTAATCGTACAGAGCTCTCACTCTCACTCCTCCAATCATCACACTAAGAAAAACAGGAGGAAAAGACAAAGAAGTTCAGAATCAAAAATAAACAAATGAAGCAAAAGGAGAGTTCACTCACTCTCTCATTTAATTAATGTGATGTAAGTCATATCAAAAGTTTTTGATTATTTTTGTATTGATCAGATTTAATTCAGGGAAATTCTGGAAGATTAAAGGATTTTTTTTATGTCACTCAGAAGAAAATGTCCATGAGGCACTTCTTGGATACTCAGTTTACTGCAGTGTGTGCCGTCAGTAGGATGTAGAAATAAATTTAGTTGACAGCTGACATTTCAGAGGTTTCTGGGCCTCACTTCGATCCTACAACCTTTTCCTTGTGTCCCATTTCTCCCAAATGAGAAAATAAAGAAAAAAGGAAAAGTTGAAGTGTAACATTTGTGTATAACTTGATTAACTGTCTATTGTTTTCTTTCCCCCTTCTGATGTGTTTCTGTCTCTGCCAGACGAGAATTAATTGTTTTTATTGACATTTACTCCCCCTCTGCATGTCATAAATGCTGGAAAAAGTCAATACGCCTGAAATCCTTCTTGTTCTTCTCTCCTCTCTAAAACACCTCTCTAGATTATACACTGAGATCAATTTCAGGACGGAGGTCATCAGGACACAGAAAAGTCCTCTCCTGTCAGGAATTAAATTAGCAGACCATATAGGCATCACAATGCTTGGCCTATGACTCATTTCTCATTGGGTGCATGAGTCTAAACCCAGTGTTGTTTTTCTCTTATTCGCAGACGGTATAAAAAATTCATGCAGGCTGTAATATATTCTGACTCTTATTTGCTGGAACTTCCTTCACCAATCTGAGAATCTGCACTAAATGTAGCCAGGTTTTGTTCAAATAAGACAAAAATATTTACTTCAATAGGAAGAAGCATGTTTACAGGAGTCTGGGAGAGTCTTTTAAAGCAAATAACAATGTCCCAAATAACATAATAAGCACAGTGGTGGCAGCATCATGCTGTGGGGCTAAAGTGGATTGGTGGTGTAAGTATTTTTAATGTATTTTGAGGTTGACAAAACTATTTAAGATGATGACTTTGAGTGGTTTATTGATCCATCCATCCATCCATCCATCCATCCATCCATCCATCCATCCATCCATCCATCCATCCATCCATCCATCCATCCATCCATCCTTCCTCAAATTTTTTTTTAAGATGGTTAAATCAACCCAACATTCAGCTTCTGGAATTCTTTCCAATCTAAATACTATAAATCAAATCAGTATAATAATAAAAAATTGGGCCCATACAAGAAAAGACACCAGTTCAAATTAACTTTATCATTGCCGGCTTTAAATTCAGCCTGTATTATCTTTACTGGGTGTTGATAGGTAAAAAGTGTACACTCAATGGTTCAGGTTATCTGCAATAGATATCAGTATGAAATGATAATTGATATGTCTATATCTATAATAAGTACAGATCCACTAACCTCTTCTCTATCGTTCCTTTCTTTTCCACCTCCTTCTGCTTTTCCACCTCCTTTTTCTCCTTTTTGGCTTTCTTCTCAGGTGAAAATTCCTTCAAAAGAATTGAATAAATTAACGTTTAAAAGCACAGAACTAAACTTTAGCCTAAAAGACATGAATGATGGAAGAAAGCAAACACCTGAAAGTGAGGCCAGTCGGTGGGCATGCCAGGTCCATGAGTGTTCTTCCACCAGCGAAGGTCTTCTTGCTCATCGATCCCCATCAGGGTGTTATGGAGCTCATTGTACACGCCCCTCGCACTAAGTGGCAAGTAGGGAAGAAAAGTAGTTCATCTCAGTAAAGAACTGTCGCAAATTAAAAAGCACTAAGACGATGTAATATCTCTCATCTCCACTGTTCCAACCCTGCAGCTATGGTAGATCTTTAAAGAGTAATTAAATGAATGTATTATCTATGACTTTAATATTAAACATTAATACCTTGAAGTGAGTCTCTTAGAAACACTTATGGATTAATACCGAGTGGAACAATTTTAGGGTTGAAATAAAATTATTCATTAATCTAAAGCCACACAGCCCAGAACAAGCTGGACTGAAACAAGGCAAAGAACTCATCATCTGATCTTTTTAATCATGCACTGATAGCTTTAAAAGCAGAATGCTGCAGCTCACCACTCATTGTTGGTGATGTCCAGGTGTTTGTGGATGGAGAGGAAGGCCTCTTTGAGAAACACAATCCTCTTTCTCTCCTCGTCCTGGGATTGGTCAAAAACGGACTCCATCTCCTCCATGTAACGGGGAACATATTTGTTCACCTCCTCCAGGACCTTCTCATAGCGAATACGGACCTGCAGAATCAGAGCAGCTGAGAGGTGTCAGGCTCCTTTCTGTAACATTCGACTGATTGCAAAACTAGATACAGCAGAATGCAAAAGATATAAACCACCACACTCATCCTTATATCATCGTCCAGGGAAGTCATTTTGATCAGTAGATTTTAAGGCTCTCTGCAGGTCATTTTATTTGTTTTTAGCTGCATAATTTTTTACTTTCTATCTAGCATCAGACTGTTTCCATTACCTCTTTTCCTGTTTTAATTGAATCCTTTCCAGCATAGCAAATAAACTGTTATGAGCACAGCTAGATACTGACAACAATTATGGAAAGACACAGGAGTATTTTTCCCCACTATCTAATATTAAGATGGAACTTTTGTATGTTTTAGATCAGTTGATCTTACCAGGTATTTTAGTCATTTAAGTTATTTGTTGGAATAATAATGATATTTCTTTTGGCAAATCAACAATTTTGGAAAAGCCCAGGGAAAGGTGAAAACATCAGCCTTAAATAAAGATACACCTATGAATGCATTTTAAAACAACTCCTTAAAGTTCCATGTTCCTTATATGTTTGAAAAATCAACAGGCCAGGATATAAGGAAGTGAGTTTTGGACCTTTCAAAATTCTAACTCATACTTAGTTATAATGTACAGATGCCTAAAGGTGCCTTTTATTACCTGTTCATACAATGATATGCACATATCATTGCCTGGCTGAGTGTTTCCTGGAATGAGCCACCTGTGGAGCTGGTTTAAAGTTGCCTTTTTATATTTCTGCTTCTTTCTGTATGTCTGTTTCGGTCTTTTTCTACCTGTTAAAAGGGAATTTTTCCTCTCCACTGTCGCTACAAGCATGCTTAGTGTGAGGGATTGCCTTCGTGTCAATGAGTCGATGTAATCAACTGGTTTTCCTTAGATAAAAAACTTTAATCAATTTGACTGTATGATCTGGTTAAATTGTAAAGTATCTTGAGACAATGTGTTGTGAATTGGCGCTATATAAACAAACTGAATAGATATTGAATTAAATTGAAATATGAACACAGTAATGAAGATGTTTTAGTATAAAATTCATGAACAACGTCAAAACACAGTTTAAGGCCTATTGAAGATCCTGATTTAAACTGCTATGACAGAGAGTCATTTTTAGCAGTGACAAATATATCTACTCGGGTGAAAAGAAGACAAAAGGCCTGATTGCAGTTCTTAAGGGCTGTCATGAAAAAATACTTTGATTTTGGCATGTGCTTACACTGAAATTGACGTAATACAGGGAAGGTTAACAGGCTTGGGAATCAGAAAAGTAAAGTGGTATCATGTTGTGTAGATGTGTTGCTGCAGAAGGGACTGGTGCACTTTAGAGAATCAGATGGAAATACTGAAACAAGATTTGTACATTTGTACAGCAAAATCAAAAAATTGGCTCAAGAGGAACAGAGTTAATGGGTATCAATCAGATTTTTTTCAATCTACTGCAAAACCGATGGGATTTATTTATTTTTGTTATAAATGCAAGGACAGAGCGCATTCAACTAGACTCATGGGGATATAGATGAAAAAGAGAACAAGAAAAACTCAGTGTATTTGCTAACACTGACCAAAATTTTATAAAGCTTACTATCATTTAAAAATGTTCATATATCTATGTATAGAATACAGAGTAAATCTTAAATGTTTTTATTTCCAGTTGGTTATTGTTAATGTGTCTTTAGTGATCTCTTTAAAACTCAGATCATTTAAACTTCTGGTGACATTATGACCAAAAGAGGAAACCACTGCATAGACTTCCTGTTCGTAAAAACAACTGACTTTGATATTCTGCTTTTATGCTTTAAACCATTAAATTGATTAAATAGAGACTCCACCTTTCCAAAACATAGAATAACAGAGGTTATTGGTCCCACAAAGTTAAGGAAAGAGTTTCCAGATAAACAATTTAGGTCTTTTTCGATTTTTGATCCTTTCATGTGGTGTGCAAAGCAAGCTAACGAGAAGCTAATGGTGACTTCATGCTAAACTGTTTTAAGCTGCTGTTTGCCAAATATGACCATAGAGTGCTTTTTAATTGAGTCCTCCTGTGTCTGCTAGCTATTAGCTCCATTATCTTCTTAAGGCAAATTTAGCTAATGAAGCTACGCTGTCCTTACCCTTAATTATTCTCTCAGGAACAACCACAGAAGGCCAAGAGTTAATCATCTGAAAGTTTATTGATTTCTTGCTATAGAAACAAACGTTTTTTTTTATCTAAAATATAAAAAATACCACCAGTTTCCTTCAAATGCTAACTAATGAGACTAGTTAATTAGTTTACTAAAAGTAAAGGTCACTGCAAACACATGGAAGTGCATAAGGTTGAAAGTCAACACTGGATGTAAACTTTCTGGTCTAAATGCAAAACTGATCAAATATTATTTTACCAAATAATGTTGTTTGTACCTCTTTGATTTGCATTTTTAATTGGTTTAAATACATTCCAATTGCTCTAAATGAGTTAAAAGCTATTTGGCCTAATTCCAAACAAGACAATCTATGCATTACTCTGATATGGCATCATTTTATGGTGGTTTTCAACTATTTTAATTTCTTCTTCTTTGTGTACATCGTAGCTTAGTTTATTTCAATTTCACTGGTTTATTTAAGTTTTTATACGTCTGATCTGTAGCTGTATTGTTTTTTTATATATATATGCTTATATTTTGAAATTATGAATAAATACCCTATGTTAGTAGAGTTAATTGTATATTGTATGAGACTAATATTTGTCTTTAAAGTAGTAAATGGTATTTTACTGGAACATAGTTTTGATTCTCTTAGGCAACATAAACTATAGATTATTGCTGTTTGCTTGATCAATAATGAGTGAAATAAACAAAAAAGCTTCCTTTCATGCTTTGCCTACATTTGTTTACAAAATGAGATTTCTTTTGTTGCTAGCCGTAATCATAAGTATTTAAATGACTTGTCTATATGCTGTTGTCGATGTAAAGAACATATGATTCTAATGTTTATGAATATATATATATATATATATATATATATATATATATATATATATATATATACTTCCTTGCCTTCAGTAAATATACATTTGTTTTTTTTATTTATTTTTAATTTAATAGTAATTACCAAAATCTGAATTACAATGTTGTATGAAGTTAAAATCTGGATGTATTTATTTTTATAATTCTACTCTAAACTAAAGAGACAAAAAGAGGATTTTGTTTTCTATTACAGAATAAAAGTGTTAACATGTTTCCTCCTTGTTGGAGTCGTGGGAGTTTTATTGTGGAGGGTTACTGCCTGAGCCCCCTTTTGTGAAGTTAATGGACATCCTGCTGTCGTTTCTCAGCTTTAATCGCATCTGTTTCCACTAAAATCGACTGTTTATATTTAACGCCACACAAGCAGTCTGAATTTTGAAAGTAGCAGGTACATGAGTGGAACAGATGGGGATGAATCACATTTTAAACACCATTTGCAGCCAAAAAAAAGTTACCCACCTTCTCAGCCTCCTGCTGAGCCAGTTCTCTCTCCTCTTGGATCTTCTTCTGTTTGTCAATAGACACATCTGGGTTTCCCTGAGCATGCAAGTCTCTCTCCTTAACAGCATGCTCCTTACGGCTCACCTTATGGTACGCTCTTCTAGCTTTGTCCAGCTGTGAAAAAAAATAAATAAATAAATCACACATTTGTTTTGGCGGGATTGTTTTATAGGTTTAAATGAGGTCCTACTTTTTTATCATATTTAAAGAAAACTACTATTCCTAAATAGAGCGTATTCTGGTCCATTTGGGCTAAATAGAAAAATCTAGATGTCAAATGTTTAATCAAATAAACACAACTTTGTCAAGTTCCTTTTAAGTCATGTGTAAACATATTTTCCATAGATTATGTTTGGATAATATTAGAACAACTGTACTTTAGGCAGCTTTAATTTAATTGGACTGGAAAATGATTCAAATGTGTTTAATTTGAAGAAATCATAGATGACTGCTGCACTTTATGGAATTGAAATGTTCTGAAAGCTGTACAAAAAGTTATTTCGTTTTCTATACTCTGTATAAAAAAAAAGAATAAAAGTTGTCTAAGACTAAGTCTAATTCTAAAGAAGTTTTATCAGTGCTGGATTTTGGCAGTAATTTTAACAAGAGAAATCTTAACAAAGACATTCAGTTGAATTATCTTTTTTGATGTGCAGCAAGATTGATGGAGGTTGCAAATCTCCCCGGAACAGTTTAGTGTGACTAATGCCTTTTGAGAAACGATTGCTCGAAGGCAGGCTGATAAATTCTAATTGCTTTTCTTGTTCTTCGTGTATCATTGGGGTTTACGTTGCTCAAGGCTTTGGACGTGTCCTGGTTCTGCTTGCTTTGGCAAAATCATCAAGAGAAATGCCTGTCGTTTGGCTGATGACACTGTCCTCTATTGTTATTATTGCCATCACATATATGAGGACCCCATAAGGGTCTTAATCTAGATTAATATTAAGTGGGTTTGACACTTTTTAAGATGGGGAACCCACCTAGAATCACTTTTTATTGCTCAAAATTATCCCACATAATTTTATCAGCATAAAGCACAGCATTGATATGTGAAAAAAGGAACGTCCAATCTGGAGCTTATTTTTTTTTAGCTCATCTATTATGCCTTTATATGATTTTATCTAGGGTTTAAAACCCAAAGAAAAATGTCTTAAATTATAGGCCCGAAATCTAAATCTAAGCTTTCTGATTAGAGGATATCTTCCTCTAAACGAAACCTAAATTATCTGTAAAGCAGTTATTTACTCTGGATGAGATTACATTTGCTTACAGTATCAGCTCAGATACTGTAAACATTAACCAAGGACTGGTCTATTAATACTGAGAGGGATGAAGTCTCAGGATAAACAGAAAAAAGCTGTTGGTTCTTTTATGTTTCTGCAAAACTTGGAGTATTTCTAAACTGTTTACTTGGACAACATTAGTTAATAATAAAAGTTAAAAAATATATATATTTTTAAAGAATGTCCCATCTCTAGCATAGGCTAATGTCTACACTGATATAAAACAAGAATAAATAAAGAGAGAAGGAAAAATCTGTAGAAAGGCTGCGTTAAATGCCCTCCTGCCCACTGAAAGAGAAAAATACACCATTTGAGATTTAATTAATACATAAATACACTCTACTATTTGCATAATCACATAAGTTCAAGTGCAACAAAATTTACACCCCCTTGGATGTTTTAATTATAGTGTTGATATTGCAAAGGCCAACTTTTTATAAGAGGCCAATCTCACAAGCTCAGAAAGGATTATAGTGATTTTCAGAGCAAATAGACACATAAGTATTATTTATGACATCACATAAGCAAGTAGCTTAATTAAAGCAATTATTTTATTCCAATTTAATGAATTAAACCTGAACGAAATGATTGAAGCATGCTTTTTATGGAGAACATTAATTATTGTTCATTGCAAATTAGGCATACTTGTGTATTAGAATTACAGTAATATTACCTTTTTAAGCCGTTTTGCCCAGGGCTTCTGAGCCCGTGCAAACCCTGTCTCAATGTCCTGGGATTCCTTGAAGCCTCCAAATAACTTCTTGTGAAAAGTGTCCTTCTGCCAGGTTCTGACCCGGTCTGCATCTTCCGATACCAGGGAGCGACAGATGGAGGCATGTAAAGAGGCAAGCCGGTCAGCAGAGGACAGAAAACACTGCCAAGCCTTTAAAAGAGACCCATAGAGAGGACCTGATGGAGGGGTGGGAAGAAAATTAATGTTTTTAGATGTTGTGCTCATTGTTTATACGTTCCCTGTTTATATTACAGAGAGTTTACTAACTTGAGTCCACAACTGGTTTCCATTTGGTGTGCCATTCGTTGAGCTGCAGGGCGTACTGCCTCTCCACACGGGCTCTTTCCTGGAAACACGTCACGATGTCGTTACAGGCCTGGAAGGCATCTTCTGTGCGCTTCACAGTACGGTGATAGTTCCCAGGCTGTCACGATGCAAACGGGGAGAAGACTGGTCAGTTGAATGGATGTAAACACCTATCTGTAAAAGTCAGACTAGGCCAAAAGGACTATTTTTTTAAAACTATTATGAGCTACAATAGTTGCTGCCTCCTCATTGATTATTTAAAGCTAATATAAAAGAATAAATATCATTGAAATAAGCTTCAATTTTCTACTAATTGAAGGCAAGATAGAGTAGATTTAAACAAAAATGAAACATAAGTAAGTTAAACCAAAATATATACATACATATTCTTATCTTCAGCTACCACAGTAGGCATGCCAGATTAAATAATACCACTTATACTTCAGCTTTAGTATCAAGGTGTTACTTTATTGTATCTCTTATACTGTATCCGTTGGTTTTGCTGTTCTTTTTACATCTCTTTGCAAGTGATGAAGCAAACTGAAGATTTTTTATTGTTATCTCCCTTTAATTTCTGTCTTTCATCTTTTCTCCTTTTTTTCTTTGTTGTTCTACGTACATTGCAGTGTCCATAAAATCTGTAATACTCCCTGCATGATTTATAATAAAGCTATTTATATGCATAAATCAAGTGTAAAACACTATGGCGATAGCTGTACTGCTCCACTTGGGAAAGCAAAATCTGTTGGGCTCTTTTTTTGGCATCAAGACAATTATTCTTATTGCCACATCGCCAGACAGTTAAAAAAAAAAGTTAAACCAAAATAATGAACCAAAACCAAAAATTACGATTAATAGTTAAGCTAAATAAGCTAAGCTAGAACTAATAAAGCAGGCCAAAGTAAAATAAGCCAAACTAGGATGAGATAAGAAAACAGACTAATGGTTTCACATGACTGATGCCCTGAAGGAAAAGGGTTTAAATATGGGATCTCTCTGCATGAAGCTTGCAAGTTTTCCCCCAATCCTCGGAATAATCCAACTTTTTCCCAGAGTCCAAAAAACTGACTGTTGGATTCATCAGTTAATCTAAATTGCTTTCCAGTATGATCACATGTTGTTCTGTGCATCCCTTGGGTTTCCTTTGATGGACTGGAAACCTGTCCAAGACGTTACCCTGACAACCAGAGTTAAAGTTGTTTAACCTAAATGCGGAATCCTAAGACCTTCTTTAAAATAAAAATAAAATTTTTTGCCAAGAGTTATTCTCCATAAATTTACATAAATACTGTTACATCTCTCTTATGAAAATGCATTTCTTCCTGCGGTAAACTGAAACTAAACAGTGTGATTGGTGGCCGTGTGAGGCAAGGATTGAAGACAAGTAGGCTGTCCCGGCAAAGCTATGAGAGCAGTAACATATCCGCAGTCAGTCTGTTGTTTGTAGATGTGGAATTTGGAAATATCTGCTATTTTCCTGGCAGCCGCCGTCAGCTCCAGCTCTGCCCTGCTCTTCCCTTTCTGTCAGACTCCTTTAGAACCTGACATGAGTAGACAGCTGGTTAAAAGACACCTCAAACCGCCTGTTGTCACTGTTTGTTAAATCATTCAAAGCAGACCACTTCACGTAGCTACCAACGGGTAGTACATGTAAGTGGGCTCCTCTCAAAGCTGACTGTTATGCCGCTCAAACAGATGTTCCTAATCACACCAATGATAGAGCGCCTGTTAGTGGAGCTGTACACGCTCGCCTGGCGCACACACACACATAGGCCGACAGCTTATAGTAGAGCTCATATTGTGTTCCAGGAATGTAAACAATTCTTTCTGCAAAGAAGTGGATTTTATCAAAGACGGCGCAGCACTCCTTTATTTACTTAGATATCTTTATTTTTAAAGACTTAAACCCTCACTAATCCTA
Source organism: Cyprinodon variegatus (assembly GCF_000732505.1). Taxonomy (NCBI): domain Eukaryota; kingdom Metazoa; phylum Chordata; class Actinopteri; order Cyprinodontiformes; family Cyprinodontidae; genus Cyprinodon; species Cyprinodon variegatus. The sequence continues at coordinate 502,470 of NW_015150477.1, read as the reverse complement.
CTTAACTGTATTTTATACTCTATGTCAAGCGTATCACTTAGATCATTTGTTAGTCTTGTTATTTCCAGCTACATTCTGCGACATGTTAGAATTAATGCCAAAGCTTTATAAGGCATGTGAGCACCCATTGTGTTTTTTAATTAGATAATATACTGCTTTTTATGCCCTAATTAGAACCATTTGGTGTCTGTTGCATTCATGCCCTCCTTGACCCCCCCTCTCTCCCTCCCTCTCCTCCTTTATCCTTTCTTTTTCTCTGCGTCTGTTGTGGTTTCCAGCGACTCTCCTTTTTCTTGTCTCTGAATTAAGCAAAAACAGCTGAGGAATCCGGTTTGAGGCCAACAGCAGCGCTGGCCGATCTCTGAGGCAGATCTAACTTTACTTGTACAGTCAACTTGGAGGTATAAAAAAATGTGGCCATGGGTGTCAAACGTATGTTGTATTTTTTTTAATAATATACAACATTTAAACTTGTAAAGTGCAGTTTCTTTTAAATACTATTAGAGAATTTTGTTTTGTTTTTTTATTATAAAATTGGGGGATTTATTTCTGAAGCAATAGAGAGCTGTAGGTTTATACTACATGTCTTAAGATGCACTGTTACATTTGTGATTAAAAAATGATTCCTGTCTTAAACATTGACTGATAAATATAGACTAATAGGTGATCAAAGGTTTGACACAAGCCTAAATACAATATCTGAAGACTGTTGAGCAACAATTTTAAACCACCCCTTGTTTCTTCAGTAAAGTCCAAATGTTTTCTGAGGGTTGAGGATCAAAGTTTTCTTTAGACTTTCAACGTCGTGATGTATTTTTTTTTTTAAGACATTTAACAACACAAAGTAAGAGGGTAAAATAATAAATCTAATGTCTAAAGAAACTTCCTGACTCAGAAATAAACAGTCAATAAATGAATAATTGCTCTTGTGAAATCTTGTGAAACACTTCCTCTGTGTTATCTTTGATAATCTCACTTGTGATGATAAAAATAATCGGCACTCCTTTTATATTCATAGGCAGCTTAATCTGCCAAAAGTTTCCACTTAGAGCATTTTTATGTGGTCCGTAGATCAGAAAAGCATATATATATATATTAAACTAATCATATGAGAATGGTTTTCTTGTTGGAGTAACTGGTAGTTTTTTTTGTTTTGTTTACATGGGCAAAATGGCTCACAGCCCAGGGCAGCAATAATTGTAGGAGGGCTATGACCATTCAAAAAAGAAATGGTTGGTTTTTAGTACTTTTTTAATTCTCCAGTCAATTAATATTGTATGCATGTTAGGAATCATGTCTTTACATGCTGCTATGTAGTGACATTGAAGAATGCACTGCTGATTTAAAGGGGCAATTTCACTATCTTTTTAATCAATCTGAATTGTCTTTAATCATCTTTGGGACCTTAACCACAGCTGTTTGTACTTCTCACTTAGGTTCCCCTCTCTTTGTTTTTCCCTTCTTTTCTAAATGTTCTTTTTCGTCATCAAATAAGATCTCCATCATGTGTCTGCCTTCATGCTGTTGTCATTTGGGTTCTTCCCGACATTCAATAAACATGACCAGTGATGGGAGTAACGGCGTTGAAAGTAACGGCGTTACTAACGCCGCTACCTTTTTTAGTAACGAGTAATCAAAATGATTACTCTTACAGTTACTATAACGCAGTTACAATAGCCGACACCCCGTTACTGCATGTTACTCAGGTCGCACAATTAACCTTTTCTTATGATAGGACTCGTGCGCGTGTCATGAGAGAGGGGAGGATGGAGAGTGAGGAGGACTCCAGCGGCAAAACAGCGCTTTCCAGGTGGAAATACTGGTGTTACGTCGAGCTGCGTTTCCCCATGAGATACGGTTTCCCCTGCATCTCCGTACGGCGCGGCGGCACGATTCACCGCGCAAGCGACAGGAAACGCGCATGCTCGCTAAAGGCGCGTAACAGTCGCCCTGTGCTCGCGCCACAGGGGAACTACGGAGAGCGATCATTAGCCTATATGGAGAAAGGGAGAAATATGGATGGATGGACGGACGGACGGACGGATGGATGGATATAGCTACATGTTGCAGTATCTATAACAACCCAAACACAGCATTTCAGAATTAGACATCCCCAGTTATTAATTTTATACACTCGCAAAAGTAACGCAATAGTTACTTTTACTGCTAACTATTTACTTTTATTGTGGAGTAACTCAGTTACTTTTTGGGAGAAGTAACTAGTAACTATAGCTAATTACTTTTTCAAAGTAACGTGCCCAACACTGAACATGACACTCTCACACAGGATACATTGGTTAATATTGAGTAATATTTCAAAAATTCATGGACAATCAATGAAATACATGCCAAAAACCGTGGTGGCTCATGCTCCACATAAAAGTAACAATAAGAAACTTGTCGTCATCTCACTAAATGCTCTCCAAACCCATTTTAAGTAGAGTGACTTTGCAAGTGTGAAACAGGAGCCCAAGTGTTCAGAGTAATGGCAGCCAGCCCTTGAGCGTGGCAGCAGGATGACACAGACAGGAAGAGGCATGGAAACACAAAAATACGCCAGGAGGCGCCCTAAATTACAGGAGGAAAGAGATCAAAGTGGGGCAGCCAAGTCATCCCAGTAAAGCAACGGGACACCTGCCTGCATGTTCGACTTTTAGCCACTCTCAGCTGAAACTTTAAAAAAGGGCACAAATTACAGATACACTGAGCTGGGAAAAGGGGGTTTCCTTTTAGAGATTTATATATATATTTTTTTTTTATTGTCTCAGATTATGACTTGAACCAATGTGGAAAAGTAACTTAAATCATGTAAGCGGTCATGTCACCCTTGGCAGGAACAGCAGCTACTGTATCAAGCTAATGTATTAACTGGTAATACATGTTTTGCGTCACTGTGGAGAAATCTTGCCTCACTCTTTTCTGCAGAATAGTTTCATAATTTCTTCTGTTATTCATTGATTCTATGGATCCTGCAGTAATCAGCTCTGGCTGTGGAGCTAAAAAAATCTGGTTGATAAACGTTCATTTATGATTTACGCAACTGTGACCTTTTCACGTGACAACTTTGGCTATTTTTTTTCCTTTGTGGATTAACATTTTAATAGAACAAGTCATGTTTTTCTAACATTAAATGTTACCTAATAGTGAAGTGTGATAAAAATTTGGAAACAACAGAAAGCTATGAGGGTGGTGAGCTTTTTTCCACAGCCTTTCATCATCTAATCAACTAGTTCAAACCTGTAACTTCCATTTGTTCTGATAGGAAGAACAGAAAATGAAACTTCAAATATGCAGATTTTCTGAAGGTAAGCCCTAACACTGGTGACAGAAACCTCGCCAAAATAAATACTAAATGAGCCAAAAAGCATCATGCAAAAACTTTTGCAGAGGTTTTAGATCGGAACAGGGCATTAACTACTGGCTGGATGCCCAGCAGTTACTGCTGACATTTCAAACTGAAAGTAAAGCCTGATTTCTGAAGGTCTGCACCCTGAGCAACAAAACTATTCACTCTGTTTTGACTGGAAGTAACGTGGCCTTCAGACTGAGGGAGGAAAGCCATACCTCTCTGTCTTTTCACTAACACGCTCAAAAGCAGAAGTGGAGCACATACCATCCAGAAGCTGCGATGGTTGACATCCTCAGGATCGTTTTCTGTTGACGATGTTGACATCGTGTTCCTTGAGAAAGCAAAGCATCTCTGATTAGATTTGACTGTCTTCCTACTTTGCGAACTGACACACTATAAACCTTAACATGCAAAATAAAAGCTTTACTGCACACACAGGAACATGATTATAGTATATGCATCAAATATTCTAATTACCTGTAAAAAAAAAAAAAAAAAAAAAGATGGTAGATTTAAGAACAGCTACTTGAATGTTCTGGTTAAAAGTTTGTTTATTATAGTTTTTGATTTATTTTGATCATAGTTTTTTTTTTTTACATTTTCTAACATTTAAAATGTAGCTTTAAATCTGTATGGTAAGCAATTGCATATTATCTCTGTAACTTTGAAATCAACCATCATCCATAACAGCTCAAAGCTTGGCAGCATAATTTAATTCAATACATAAGTAGCATATTTCAACTTCTAGTTAACATGGGTAGTTGCTGTTAGTTAACTAACATTCATGAGCATACCAGCTGCTTGTTAACAATTTTACCTTCATAACTTCCAAAAAAGATGTAAAGATAAGTAAAAATGTGTAAAATATGCCCTTAATTTGAGCAGGTTAAGAAGATTAACCACCAATGGAATGAGTATTTCTATCCTTATAATGAGTTACAGAAATAAAATATTATGCTCTATGGTGATAGACTTTTTTCTTCTTATTTTACTCATAAATTATCTTATTCCATTGGGAAATTGTCACGCTTAGCCTACATGCTCATATCATGGGAAAATGCATTATTTAAAAAAAAATCCCTTATTTATATCCCAATTTTTGCTGTGAAATCATACAAATTTCAAATAGTAAACTAACTTAACTTATAGGTGGTGCAGTACTTGGCCTCTTGTCAGTGTGGCCCCAGTCTCCCTATTTTTCTCTTTAAAGTATAAGGAAAACTTTATATCTGAAAAGTTTAAAAATTCCAGCTAATCAGATGTAAATCCCATTATTATGTTATCTGTGTGGAACACAGATTATTCAAACATTGAGCACTACTTGTTTTTCTATGCATGGAGCACAAAAGAAGCACATACTCAAAATATTTGCCATACCATTCTGCCTTGCTATAACACTTTTTACACACATGTCCTGAGCTTCATATCACATAACCAGTCAAAGCAAACAGTTGTAACTCCATTTGTCACTGCACCAGGGAAGCAGTTTGGACATCTAGCTCACAGACTGCTGCTCCCCACCAGGACTGATAAGAGGAACCGCAGCTGCTGTAACACATGTCAGTTCCTGAATGGTATGAAGGAGGATCTGGGTGCCCAATAAAAAGCTGGAACCACAGCTGGAAGTTGATTTGCTTTGTAAATTTGAACCCGAAGGCAGGCTTTACGGTAAAAAGAGGCTGTTAATAATGAGACCAGACGACTACAGAAAGAAAGAGTTGTACGCTCCCAGCATTCCCAGCTTTGCAACATGAGCCATCCGAAAATACATTTGGACTATGACTAAAAGCTAATCCCATATTTCACAGTCGCTTATTTACAGTTGTGGGGTGAGGTTGTGTTCTTTTACAAAAACACACACAAACATTAAAAAAATAAAACAGTTTTTGCTGCTATATGGAGAATTTACAGTATGTTTTAAAGCTTAAAGATAAAGAAGTTAGATTCAATTGAAACAGTGCAGTGAAAAGAGCATGTTTTGCAGCTGGTGTGCACATCCATTAGTCTTATTAAAGTTTTTATTCTATAAACAGACCTAAAAGCAACCCATTGGTGCTTTAGTTAACCTTGCATTTTTTAAACTACATACTAAAGGAGAATATAAAGCCTTTTAACCCCCTAGGTAGCAGCTTAGCTTCTGTGTTCCTTTAGCAACGTGTTTTTTTTCCTCCTAAGGGGGCAATTTAGCACGTTTTAGCTTCATTAGCGTGCATTGTTCAACAATTGGTCCACATCACTGGTCCCAAGCTGATGAAAGTGGCCTATTCTCAGTCCTGTTCTTGATTTCTGAGTCTTCTTTAATTGTTTTAACTAAGTGATGTCACCCAATTCAAGAGGTTGCCCTGGTAACTGTTGACCATTATCTCCTGCTCCATCAGGCTTTTCCCATTGCATCATTGTTGCTACATTAGAGTAGCAACCACTTGCACCATGTTTTTTCTCCTACACTGTTTACATTTGATCACTGCTTTACTTTAAAAAAACGGAAATGTCATTAAAGCTGTAGAAAACGAAATTAGACAACTGTTATTGTCATTTTGTGTATACAAAATGACAATAACAGTTGTCTAAGTCTAAGTAGCTCTGGATCATTTTGGTGGCACACTTGATTGCTAATGTCAAAGTATTCTTGCAAGGCAAGGCAGAAATACGTCAGCCTGTTGGACCTATTTGGCTCTGAGCTTAAGCAGTGACGTAATCTTTGCAGACAAACCCATGCTCCTCCTTTCTAACTGTTGTTACATTTGACATCAGTTGTGGAAGCTACCCAAGATTTCCACCTTTTTCCAGTTCAGACCTATGGCTTCATGTTAAGGGGAGCTGGATAACAGGAATGTGATGATGGACAAGTTGCCAAACCAGACAGAAAACCCTGTCTATGAACAGCTCAAATCCGACCAAAGACAAGAGGTCAACCCTGAGAAGATGCACTGGAAACAAGCCTGATCTTTAGCCAAAAATGAATACCATCAGCTTGCCGTAATGTTACAGTGACCGAGTAGACTGTTGAAATTATCCCAGAACCAACAGGACACACCATAAAATGACTCAGGGGATGCAGTCACATGTATTCATTGCATGGCACTTAGTGGATGTGGAGCACAACTAATGACCTACACCTAAGGTGTAGGTCTTGTTCACTTTTCCAAGAGCTGGCTAAAAGCCACGCATTCAGAGCTTCCTTGCAAACATCCTTGCATAAGTAATCGAGTAAAATGGTATTTTGCATGTTAAACTGCATGTCCAGACACGTGTTCTTTAAATGCCATTATTTGTGTTCTTGTCCTGTTTCTGTCGACGATACAGAAGGCTGTTTCAAAGAACAGGACAGTCTTGTGACGTTGCCTCTGAGTATTACTTAATTCGCATGAGAAACCAGAACCTTTAGTTTAATATCAGAGCAAACGGCCGTTATGCCTTCTGGTGTTTCTAACCCACAGTTACTCTGAAGTGAACTCCACCCAGATAGAAACCTCAATTCTTCCCAGTTTTTCCTTCTCTTCAGGCACTCAATTAGATCCAATGATTTTCCTCCACGTCTCGCCTGTTCATTGCGGGACATCACATGCTCTGATGAAAGGACGCTGTCATGGCCAAGTCTTCCTTGCCTTGGCTCTGCTGTTACACAATTCAGATGTCTGCAGGAGGTCGTAGAAGTAATGAGCAGGCTTCCTTTTAACCCCTGACCTTCATTTCCTGAATCTTTTCCCCACGCTGGTCGGTTCTCCTCTGGGTATTCAACAGTTCTCAGAAGAACTTAAGGGTCGTGGAGATCTGCCCTTCGCCTTCCTCTAGGAATTACATGAAACCCTTCAGCAAAGTTTCCTGCAGTTATTCTGCAGAAAAAAAAGTAAAATATTCTCCATTCTATATGTGCTACGATCCTTTGTTGGTTTCTCTCATAAAATCTTTTGAATTTCCTCCTAAAATAGTTTTCCTTGCCAAACTGCCATTATCAACAGAACTTGTGTCATGTGGTCGAATCCCCCGCCCAGGGGAACGACCCAGTTTTCATAATCTTCTATGCAGAAACAGAACAATGTTTGTACTTTTATCATTTCATTTGCATCTTCTCTAACATATTCAATGCAAATAATCTGTAAATATCTAAAAGTCAGTCATACTAGGTTTTTGTCTGGTTGAACACAGAAAGATGTACGACTTACCCCCTGATTTTCTAACTGTAGATTTTGCATGCCCGGCAAGAGAATTCCCACCTTTTCCCTTTTTTTTTTTTTTTTTTTTCAAAAGTTCTTAATAGATCCAGAAATCTGCACCCCAAAGTTTACACTAGGAAGAAGACCAGACTGGCTCTGGAGCTGTTCAGAGTTGTCAGAGTCCATATGGACCTTCCAGTCCAGCAAACTCTTCTACCCCTTGTATCCTGGCTCACACACTCCCTCCTCCCCCTGTCCTCGTTTCATCTGTCACACATAACTCAACACTCACACATACACACACTTTGCATGCAGGAAATATATAGCAACAAATGGACGGAGAGCAGAAATAGGAGCCTCTCCGCTCCACAGATCCCTGTTAAATGGAAACCATCAGAGCTCCTTACCTCCTACAACAAGCCGTCTTTGATTTCCCTTTTCTCTCCTTCTTCTTCACTCAGTTTCTCTGAATCTTTCTGCCAGTCTTCCAACCTCTCCTGCAATTCTCCACGTTGCCTTGTCCTCTTCAGTTTCCCCTGTTAACCCTCTCCAGCTTAGATTTTCCACCCGTCCAGGACACTGCTACTCCTGCTCTTCCCCTTTCTTTGCCCCAGTTTCTATCAGATTTTTTTTCTCCACCTCCTTTCTCCTTTTCCCTCCCCCCATTTTAAATCTAACTCTCCTCCTTTTTCTCACCAACACGGCTGAAGATCATTTTTCTTTCTCTTTTTCTCCTCTTTGTTGCACATCTTACATAGAGATGTTTTTATTTTATTAAGAATTGAGTTAAAACTAGGGTTCATTCTTCCATGATATGG
>NW_015150477.1:449890-493978 GCF_000732505.1 Cyprinodon variegatus | reverse complement strand
AAACTAGGGTTCTTTCTTGCATGATATGGGAGCTTTTATACAGAAGCACAAATCTATAGCATAATTTATCCCCTTATTTCTTCCCTTCCTCGTGCCCTTGGGGCTTTTGGGAAGGTCGGCCTTCATAGCTGGATGATACCTCTGGAGTGTGTATGTAAATGTTGATCTGAGAGCAGCTTTAAAGTCAAATACAGCACACAAATAACTGCACATGCTCACATATTTTTGACTTTGTGGCAATTAGTCATGAGATTTTGTCCTGCCAGGACATGCAGGCTTAATAACTAGACAGGTGTGTGTTGCAGGACTTGCACGCAGCTGCGCAACCTGTTCCCAGATAACCTATAATCAACTATAGAGGGACAATAGTAAGCAATGACAATGTTTTGATGGAGATCCTGTATTGAAGATAAAGTAGGACATGAAAAATCAAACTGTAAAAACCCAATCTGCCTCCATACTTTCAGCCAGCCCTCTTAGTTTATTCTCTTAGTTCAGGTTTACTAATTCGCTTAGAAAAATCATCCAGTTTAGGCACAATTATTTTGAGTCAGAAATGACAGGCTGTGGAAGATTTTCTTTTTTACTTTTAACTATTTTTTGTGTTGATTTGGCTGCAAGCGTAGAGTCCTTTTCTTCCTAAAAGTCTAATTATTGAGATTATTGAGATTATTAGATTTTTTTTTTTTTTATCCTAACTGAGAAACTGGCCGTCATTTTAAAACTTTCTCCACAGTTGGTGTGAGATACCTGCAAGAAGTACAAATACTTCGTTACTTGAAACTTTTTAGGTATCTATACTTTACTCCATTTCTTATTTTTCTTCCTACTTCTGACTTCTAGTTTTTGGAGCACATACTTTTTCGCTTTTACTTGAGTAAAGAGGTCAAGTTGATATTTCAACTTTTACCAGAGTGTTTTTAAACTGCAGTATCTATACTTCTACTTAAGTAACAAATGTGTGTATTTTTGACACCACAGCAAATGTTCCTTCATTTTCCCACTAAATCAACAAGTTGCTGCACTTATTTGTCACAGATCTAGGTTATAAAATGTGTTTTTTTTTCTTCTACTACAAAATAAAAGAGTTTACATTTATGTTCTGGTAAAACGTTTCCATCAAAGAAATATGATACTGGTTTAAAATATTGATTAATTTTGAATGTTCTTTTTTTTGTTTTTCTACATATTTTAAGGTAATAGTAAATGTAAAGACAGTTCTATCGTTAAACTTACTAATCACTGGTTCTTATTGCCGGTATTGTTTTAAAGGCTTGGTTGAAGCACACAATAAACTGAAATCACACAATGATGTGATTTCACAATAGGAGAAAATAACCACCTCTCTTTCTCTCAGGATCCAGATATTTTAAGGTTAAGGAATTAAAGCAAAGCAAACCAGTTTCAATAATAAAGGTTTATTACAGAAGCTAAGACTAAAATGGTTTCAGTAACTCAGCATTCATGACCTACAGATGCTGCATTGTCCTGATGTTGGGTCAGCATGGAGATATATGAGACAAACAACCACTGACACACACATGCAGACACCCATCCACACACAGAAGATCCTTCAATTATCCAACATACACATTTTAGACTATGAGGTAAAAAAAAGATGTCCATATACAGAAATTCCCATATCATTTTATTTTAGTCATTTTTTTAACTTTGGGTGTGACATACAGCTATAGTATTTATTGGCTGTTTCAAGTGTTTATTTAATTAAAAATTATATTAACTGGATCCCTTATATTCTCCCTCAAACATTTAACATTCAAATATTTTTATCCCATTTGCATTAATGCTACAACTATTATAATGGATACAAAACATATTCGATAAATAAAAATAAATATTAGCAAAGTGATGCATATAACATAGATTAATTACAGCCGAGAATGATGGTTTAAAGCCTTTAAGTCTGTTAATTATGATGACTTTCCACTTGCAGGAGATTAAAATATTTAATTCCACTGGCATGTTAGATAATATTATTATAAAGGCCCATAAAAAGATAACTGCAGGCTTGATTGATATTTTAATATCTGCTTAAAGGTTGCTATTTTTAAGTGACTTAATCTGGAAAAAATAGCCTAATCATCACCATCTTCTATTATGTCAGTGACTAAGAGAAGGAGAATGTTTAAAGGAGGGATCTTATATAAACAGTGGTATCACTGACTCAGAAATTGATGATAAATTAGTTTTTTCCAAAGGCCATTTGTGACTTTTGTATTTCTTCATATATTTACTTCCATCTAGTGGCAAAATAAAGCACTGCAGTTAAACAAGACCATAACCACTGCATCTGGTAAGGAAGGATGGTAATCCAGGCACAAGACAAAGAAATATGTTAAAAATCTGTATATTCTGGTTTTTTAAAACACAGAGGTGATAGTCTGATGGCATCCATAGATCTGACAGGATGTTTTCCTTTTATAACCAGAAAATTTTAACTTGCTCCAAATATATGACCTGCAGGACTGCAAATACCCGACATCAATCCAACGGCAACATTTTCAAAATCTGCCACTTCACTGTGGAAATATCTTTGTTTAGAAAGTAATATAAGTAATTGAAGGCCATCAGAGAAGAACCAGTGTTTAATTTTTAATTTTATTAAAATCTGCCACGGGCTGATAGTAACGTTTTTGTTTTATTTTTCAATGTAAAAAAATATTCAGCTAGTGAGTTGGATTCTTAAGCCCTTTTTTAATTTATTCATTCATCTATTTGTTTGTTAAAACTTAAACATCTGGTTTAAAATTGTAAAAGAATATCCATTTAGTTTTATTTCCTTTTCCATTAAATAGTTGCATATGAAAAAGTTATCATGAGGTTTTTTTTTATTATTTAAGACTACATAATCTTTATTTCTTTGTTTGTAGAAAGAACATTCACCATGATTCCATGTATTTTGACCATTTATTGCCAGTTGTATAAAAGTGTATAACTAGGCATACTAAAATGTATTTCAATAGTAGAATATTTTTATATAAATTATTTTTTTTTTTGCTTTAAAGAGTGTTAATGGAAAATCTGATCTGATTTGATTTTTTGTAATTAGTTCTTACATGTACTATATAAATATCTAGACAGTCTTGTGATTCAAAATTGTTTTTATTTTAAATTGTTGCTAGAAAGTTAGAATTTACCAAGAATATTTTATTTTTGTCTTTCCATTTTGTTATGTTTTTTGTTAGTCTGTGGTCAGGGTAAATTTGTTTTAGATGCCCTCCCCTCCACTAGGGGAGCTACCGATACATTACTAACATCAGTCAATTGCGCAGCATCCGGTCTGTATGGGAGGTTATATTTCATCGCTGGTCACGTTGGGCTGTAGTATATTGTAGTAGGCTGCAGCCGGCAGTTACACTTTAAGGTAAGAAAATATTTATCTCCACGAAAATTTCCAGTCTTATAGAATCGCGTTTTACAACCCATTGTATTCAAATTCCATTTTTGAATCCTCTTGTTAGTTTTTTGACTAATTTCTCCTAAATCTAACGGCTATTTTGGATTCATTGTTTAGTCGAATTTAAATGAAGTGTGGATGTTGACTAAATTACCGCCTCACTGAGCCATTATAAAATATTAATATTGTTAAATATTAAGTTGCACATTTTATTTCAGCAGTGGGCCTTTTTACCCCACGTGGACGCCATGCGTTTAGCATAAAGTTAGCATGATAGCTAACGATACAGCTCGTGCACCAAAAGGTTAAGATCATTTTTAGCCAATTATGTTGTGTGTGTGTGATGTAGTTTAATTTATTTCAACTCTCATGTGATGACTTGCACTGGGCTCTGAGTCTGCATGGAGACAGAAGTGCATCTTTGGCCTTGACAAGCCAGAGTTTCTGAGGAGAAAGGGAACAATGTTGAGCTAAATCAATGATAACTTTAGAGTTGACTTATTTCCTGTTTTTTTTCCCTCTCTCTCCAGACTAAGGTCATGAAGTGAACTGATCAGAGGTGGGTCAAGTAATACAATTAATTGACAGACTAACCTTCTCCATTGATGACTTGCACTGGGCTCTGAGTCTGCATGGAGATGGAAGTGCATCTTTGGCCTTGACAAGCCAGAGTTTCTGAGGAGAAAATGAACTTTGAGCTAAATGGATGATTAGAATTGTCAAGTTAACTTTTTTTTTTTTTTTTTTAACCCAGACTAAATTTACGAAGTGAAGATAGACTCGTCAGAGGTGGGTCGAATAATGAAATAAAGTCACACACTAAGCTTCTCCACTGATGACTTGCACTGGGCTCTGAGTCTGCATGGAGACAGAAGTGCATCTTTGGCCTTGACAAGCCAGAGTTTCTGAGGAGAAAATATTCTCTATTGCCTTAATGATCCAGATCTTAACCCCATGTCTTTTAGGGCTTGGATCAATTTGAATTACTCAAGATCAGTAACTATTTTTTACTTTCTAACATAATTTTTTATTTTTTTTTCAGGCAATGATCTTCCTGCAGACCTCCTACACTCCAAGTTGTGGCAAATTGTTCTGTTTCAGATACTCATTGTCTGTTTTTGGCTTTATAAATAAAAGTTGATTTTAAATCTCTCTCTGAGCCTGCATATTTACCCTGATATTCCTGTAGGAATCATTCAGTTAAATTATTAAAACTGAGTTGGATTTGCAGAGGTTGCCCTCAGATTGAAGAACACAAACCCATTCAGAAAGCTGTATAATTATTTCAGAATAAAGTGTATCCTAGATTTTTTTTTTTTTTAATTTAATACAGGAATACCTATGATTTTGGTTGCACAAAATAACAATTTTCCAAGCACCTAGCCAATATGGTTTAACTTGTTTTTGGAGTTTGTGAGGTTTAGTTGAAAGTACTTTTTATTTTTTCCTAAATCTTCAGTTTTTGTGTTCTGACTTATTCTGTGTTTCATTAAACAAATTTGGCTTAGTTTAGCAGGTTAAATCAACTCCACTTAACGTCACCGAACACAAGGCCAGGAAAGGATTGATCTCTTCTGTCAAAATTTTAGTGCCTTTTTTTTTTTGTTAAAATTAACATTTAAAGACATAAATCTGGAGAAATACTTGCCATTAAATGCCTGGTTAAGAATGTTAAAACATGACATGCATTTCCTATTCCAACAGCTGCCATTTAATGATTTATTTTACAGAAATAAGATATGTTTACGAAGAATATGAATTTTGTATTTCTTCTTATGCAAAACACATCAACCCCCATTTAAATGTTTTTCTGTAAATACCCTAGTAGGAAATGTTTCCAGAATTTCCTGTATTTTACAGCTTTAATATGACCTGTAAAAGGACTCTTAAAACAAGCAACACAAACCACCATAAGCTAGAGCTTTGTTTATCTTTATTATAATTCTAACAATTTATCATCTCTTAAAACATTTGAAATTCATATATATTTATATGAATGTGTATATGCATATCACATATACATATATATATTCTGTAAGATACCATTCTTCAGTTCACTCATTTTTTTTAAAGATCTCTTAAAGGAAAAGAAATGCTTTCTATAGAGTCAGACCTATTCCCTCAGATTGTAACTTTTAACCCCTGACAGTCAATATGAGACCACTCAGAAACTAGAAATCCAGAAAAAAATATCCAAAATCTTTTACCAAGAGTCACAAAACAGAAGACATGAGTTCTTTTAAGCTTAATTTACACTAGAAAACCATTTATAGATCTGATAAACATCTGGCTGTTGAGCAGGTTTAATAATATCCTATTTTACTTTCACAAACAATGTTGAAAGCAACATGTGATAAGGCCAGAACCTGCAGAGGTACTTACAGTGTGACTTGAATATAAGTTACAATTTGAGGCTTTTAGTGATTTTTGATAGCATTTTTTTCCAAAAAAAAATAAAACATACTTCCATATAGAATATGTTATCTGGTACGTGCTCTTTTAAGAAGCACTAGATAACCCCCAATATGACCTAAACCCTTACGTATGGTACCTAGAGCAGAGGTTCCCACACATTTCAGCCTATGACCCCCCAAAGTATCAGAGCCAGAGATTGGTGAACCCCTAAAAGTACATACTTCACTCTTTTTATAAAGAGTGAAGCATTAGATGTTTATATTTCTTTATTTCATGACATTTATCTAATCACATATTTAGATTAAAATCATTTTGGGGGTCAAATCGCAGTAATTCTAAAGATCCAGTTTCGAGTTCCCTGTATGAACCAGGTTCCTGTTCGGATGTCTGCTGCTACTATTGACAGCGAGGTGGATAATCCCAGGCAAAAAACACAAAAGTGGAAGAAAAATAACTAAACTTTTAGGGGTGATTTGCTGTTTTCTAAATGTTGATTGTTTACTTCTGTTCTTCAGAGAAAAAAAACATCAAAACACCTGCATAATGTCATCTATTTAGAGGCTAAAATAGGTATGAACTGAGCTAAACATTCCCAGGAAGTTAATTGACAAGGATACAGATATACCAATATGTATTATCTGTATGGAGTAAATACCTTGCAGATTCTAATTTCGTACTATCCCAGCAGTCCACATTTAAGCAGGCCTCCAGTATAAATACCCTAATACACTAAAGTTCTGGCTGTTATCAAACATTGCTACTCATATTTCCAATGTGTGATGGGATATTTAAGGTGTTACCAATGGTGAGACAGCCTCTGCATCATATGCTGTTAACAAAAATTATGCACTGTGATCACTCCGAGCTGCAAACAAAACGGACAGAGCGGAGCTGGTGTGGAGAACGGGTCAAACTGTATAGAAAGCAGAACAGTTAAATAAATACATCTTCATGATAAACATTACTTGGAAGACAGAGATTCTTTAGAACTTTTAAGAATCCTTTTTTTTTCTCTTCTTAAACCGTGTTTGATGACCATTATTTTCATCGTCCTTATTGCTATTTCCTTATGCATTCTAGGAGGATCTCCTCTTGACCTTCTGCAGATACAAATACAAGTCAGCATTTACGAATGTGCATTGACAGAATGAAGATATGTGCAACAGGATGCATGAAAAAAAATCTTTCCTTTTTGCAAAAATAGACTCAAGGATAGCAGAGGGGTTGGAGAGAGACTCTGCTGTAAAAGATGCAGTTTGATAAAACTGTTCTCGGACTCAGAGCAGGAGAACAGGTGAAAGCGTGAAGTCATAAGAGAGCCCTTATATTCGATCTCAGAGGTTAATGTGCAAAGCTGATGGGGAAGTAAAATACCTTTGAGGGGAAAAAAAAAAAGCACAAATATTAGATAAGAGGGGATTGTTATTCTATGGATTTAAATAATAAAAAAAGTTCCTCACTGATATGTCCTGGGTATCCCCAGAGTAACAGTTGCTACATTGTCACAGCATCTGAATAATATCACTAACTTTTACAGGTGAAAAGTACACTTTGAGGCTTTTAAAATGAGCATGATAGTCTGATTAAAGCTGCACAGTCAAAACATCAGGATCAAGGGGGAAAAAGAAATCCATCGATGTGCTTCACATTATGTTTGCAAGGCTTCTGTTTAAATCAAACAACACAGAGGATTCAGCATGCATCTTCATTCACACCCTAAGAGGAGGAAACCGGGGCTTTTCTGAGGCCGGAATAACAGTAAGGACGATGATAGTAACGATAAGCAGTAACAACAGGTCTCGTCGTATCAATACCAGTAGTTCCAGTGTTTCCGTTTGTAGTTTAAAAACTGTAAGAACAATCGTAGTATTAAAATTCGATACAAGCGTTTCTCTTGGATGATCTCTCTTTGTCGCCTTCTGGAGTTTTTTTTAGCATGTGTGGACAGGGATGGAAGGAGCAGGGAGGAAAAAGATTAAGATAATGGCAGTTTTTCTTTTAAACCCCCCTCCCTCACCCCTCATTCCAAGTGTCCCTCTTCCCAGAAGGTCTGAGCAGAGTTGTTCTCCAGAAGAAAACTGAACTCCTTTTGGAAGATATCTCTTCACGTTCGCTTGGATCCAGTGTAACAGTTGAAAGCACAGTCTGTCTCCTTTGTGCACAGGTATGTCTTTGATCCAAACGTGGACTCTGTGTCTTTATATATAAGGTGTTAAATAAACTCTGACACAAACGCAGAGTGTTTGTGTTTATCTACATGTTGGTGTATGCATGCAGGCATGGATAGCAGTAACATGTGTGCCTGACTGCATATCAGTGAGTTTTTTTTTTTATGTCATTTATTCTTTTTATGATGTAGGTCTGGGCACTTATTTTTGCTACACGTTTGTGATACAGTGACCAGTCTGTATGTACGTCGTTATAAGATGATAAAAGCTATAAGGACAACAAAATAATATAACGATGCTGAACAAAGGATCTGCAGTGAGAACAGAGCCCTACCAGTGATGGGGTAAAAGAAAAGACATGACAAACACAGCGAACACACCGGTCATCCATCTGCTCCCTGGACTCCTCCAAAACATGAAGCTGCAGAGGTCCAGTCACGGTAGAAGAAAGTAAAACCTCTTTTTGGTAAGAAATGATCCGTTCTTTATCCATTTTCAACCCCTGTCTGCCTCTGTGGGACTTAGAAGACAGAGCCTCGTGATTCTTTTTCATTTCTAGTGATGATTCACCATCAGTGTGTCCAGTTTTCTCAGTTTGCTGCTCTGGATAAGGTTTTAACACAATGCCTAGAAGAAAAGACATAAGCAATGACCAGAAGCAACTAGTCACTATCGACCTGGTATGGGATAGAAAACTATGGATATCAGTATTTAAGCTGATGGGGTGGATTTATTGAGCCATAAGATCCAGAGAGCGTGCCCCAGGGGATCCTGGGGGATTGGGATTTATCCTGGAAATTTAAGCTGCAGCTTAAATAACGTAAAAGTCTTAAAAGAAACATGGCAAAAAAAAAAATAAATAAATGTTCTCATTTGGATTAAGCAGATACTTTAAGTTAAAAACATAAGGGTTGTGATAGCCCTGCTGTCATTGGACACACAGTCCATGTTGGACTGTCACAAAAACAGAGAGCTGTAAATTAAACTTGGTAAAGACCAGATCACTTATACTCAACCTAAAAACAGAGGCTTTAATTTCTTACCATGACTTTATTCTGCTAAATGAAATAAATCACACAAACGAAACCTCCTCCAAACATCTGATAAGAAAGTAAACTCTGGATCTTTGCACACTTTTAAACCTGAACAAAAACAGCCAGCCAGCTGAAGACGACTCTTCCCTGAAGCCCAACACTAAATCCCCCAGTTCAGTGTAAATGGGTTGTGATCTTAATAAATCTAACTTTATAATCTCTGCTGCAGCCATAAAGTCTTCATGTGTTTTAGTATGAGAGGAGGTTTAGTTAGGTTTTGTTACTGTGATTGTGTTTGGATGGATGTAAGGGGTGTTTGTTTAAATCAGAGCACCAGCCGGCGTTGGGACAAATCATCAGCCTTTCCCCTTGTTTCTCCCCCTCTTTCAGGGACTCCCACTTGCAGAAACCTGTGAATCCACCGTCATGAACAGCAGCAACTGTGGCCTCCTCCATCACTGACTTCAAACCCTCCCTGCCCCTCTTTTACAGCCTCAACTCCGACTCCCGTCGTCCCTTCTCCTGTCAGTCTGCCCCTCCCGAGGAGAGAGAACAGAAATGGGGAACGGACTGCTGGACAACCTGAGGACAAAGGAGACAAAAGACTGTTTTAATGTTGCTGTTCTTTATTCCTCTGCACATTTGTTGCATTACTTAGCATTATTAAAAACCTTAAATCTTCTACAGTGGTTTCAGTGTAATAGTTGAGTTAAGGTGTTTCAACAGGCAGAGGGTGCTGTTCATCTGTTAAAGGCATCCCAAGTGTTACATTTTATTTTGTTTTTCTTGGATTTTAGGGAGAATGGGAAAAAAATCCATTGAAAAAATTCACAAAATGATTTGTTTTGGCTTTAGTTTATACTTCAAACCATGGTTTCTTATATACTGTTTGTATACATATTTTTGTGTGTGTGTGGCCATATTTTTTTAGGAATATACTACATTTTGGGGACCTTTAGGTGCTTGTGGGGACCAACGACTAGTCCCCATGTAAATTGGGTATTGGTTAGGTTTAGGGTTAGGTATGTGTTGGTAATGGTTAGGTTAAGGGTCTGGGTTAGGCCATAGAGGTGAGTGAGAAATGAATGGAAGTCTATGGAAAGTCCCAATAGGATAGTGTGACACAATATGTTTATGTGTTTGTGTTCATATGTGTGTATTCAATCATAGGGTAGAGTAATTTTATTAATTTTTAATACATTTATTATTAATGATATTTATTTAATCGCTTTAAATGCATTTTTATTGATTTAATGGGAAGTTTATTCATTTTTTTTAATTATTTAATGCAAGATATATAAAATTTACTAAGATGTAATGTTTACATATTTCATGGTAGACTTATTTACATCCACACGTATTTATTCCATTATATATTTTAGCCCTCCTTATAGCTCAGGGATAACATAAAAATGATTGTTAAAATCACCTCAAACCACCCCCACTTGGTGTTTAATGACCACAAGGGGGTCCTGGGCCCCTATTTGGGAGCCCCTGCTTTCAACTATATTGGGTTCTTATTTCTTTACATTAATCAGTGCATCATAGGTAATATGTCATTCATAATGACTGAAAACACATTGCAATATATACAGATTGTTTAAAAAAAAACACAGCTTGTAGTTAAAAGTCAAATATTACCTATCCATGACGCTCCTTAGGGCTCGCTCTATATTCATTCTGTGCCCCACTCGCGTCACCCCCAGATCCAGGTAGTCTTCCTTGGTCAAAGAGGGCAAATGGCTGCCATCAATCTCATTGTCAAGAAACCGCTCTCTATGCTCGCCAAGGTTGAGGTACGCCAGCCAGTCTGCAACATCGTACTTGGTCCAATAGGGTAACGGCTTGGAAGCAAAAGGCTTTGTGGGGGAAGGGGGTGGTAAGTGGGGATAACTCAGACAGGTAGGAGGCGGGTGGGGGTGCAGGGGTGGAGAGGATGTCCCTGATAGAAAATGGGTTGGGGAAAGAGATCGTGACACCACTAAGGTGGAGTTTGGAGGTGGTGGGGCTCCAGAGGGGGCAAAAAGAGGAGGAGAAGGTGAAAAGTAAGGATCTCCAAGAGGATTCCCAGGAGACGGTGGAGTGATTGAACCACGGAGGTCGTAGATGGCACTGTAGAGAGGTGACGTAGGGAGAAGGGGAAGGGACGATGGGCGGGGTGGCGCCACTTTGGGCCTTTCTGATTGGGATATAAGGGGACTCGGAGCTCGTCTGCGCTGAAGGATGTGAGATTCTGCCTTTCGGGACTCTCGACTTGGGATAAACTGGAACTCCAGGGCTTTGGTTCGGTACACAGGTCTGTGCTTGGGAGATGTAGGGTAAGGGGAATAAGACGTTGGGGACAACGGGGAGTGGGAGCGGGGAGGTTGAGAAGTGGCTGGAGGCTGAGGCGATGGGGAACGCCCCCAGTTTGGGTACTGAGAGGCTGGGGTGGGAGACGGCGATAAAGATGGCTGTGATAAAGAAATTGGAGATGGAGACTGGGAGCGGACTGATGGCGGACTCAGTGCTGAGGCGGAGTCTTCAGAAAACCTGAGAGCAGAAGCATAAAAAAGATGACAGAAAACTACAACAGAGATCCAGCAACAGTGAGATGAACAGAGAAAAAAGTTATATCCAATGTCTTTTGTTTGTAATACACAAATATGTTCAGAAACTAATCTTAAAATAAAATTTTTCTTAGTGAAATTATGATTCAATGCTGATGCAAGAGAGCCGTTGTCACGGCAGTTTATTCCTTTAATAAAATAAGAAAATGCCAACTACTGCTGAAAATGTACCCATGTATGTAAAGAAACATTGAAGACAAAAATGTGACTTAGAAGTGTGTGCAGAGAGTTTCATAGGTAAGCAGCGCTATTATAGTCCTCCAACTCAGCATTTTTTAGTTAAAGGCAGCACAAATTGGTCAATAAGAAGGTAGAGTTTTGGTCTCCTTTCAATCTGATGCTTTTTGATTTGGATTCCATGTTTTACCACTTTGACAGGGATTCTGACACACCCCTCTACTAAAATTAAAAAGCCTTTAGGTTTCTGGAGTGTCAAATGACAACGCAACATTTTTTTTCTGTGGATTCTGCTTACGGTAAATTTCGACCTTTCGAAAGATCATTCATTGACCTTAATACTGTGGTGCATTCACTACTTTGTTGCCTTGGCAGTGTGATTTGGGTGCCCATCATGCTTAAAGACTCATCTGAAAAGGTTTTTATCACAGATTTTAATGGTACATGGCCCACTTTTAATGGTTTATTGACGTAATAATACAATAGTTGAACTGCTTACTGTTTCTACATGGTTGAACCGGATTTGCTTTAGTCAATAAACTGTCTTTAAATTATTTAAATACTCTCCCTTGTAATCCACAATATAATTTTTTTATTGGGGCTCATAAAAATTTAAATCTAATAATGTCATTTTGTTCTCACAGTTGGAGCATTTAGTATCAGGCCGATTTACACCAATCTGTTACCACTTACTCATATTTAAGAGTTGGTAGTGGATCCAGAGTACCCAGAGAAAACTTGAACAAACACAGGGAAATCATGGAAACTCCATATCTACACAAAGATCAGATACTGGGATTTCAAATCAGGATCTTACTGCTACAAGGCAACAGTGCTGCTTACTTTGTAACCTGCAACCTATTACCCTGACAAACAAGGCAGCCACATTCAACCTCCCCTATTCCAAGAAAAAACACATACCGGTAACTAGAAGAGAGCGTTTCTGATAAATTTGTGAAAAAAAGTGGTTGGGTTCAATCAAATGTGCAAACTGAATGAGAGTTTCAATTTTGTTTCAGGTTTAATTTAGATACCAATATTATAACAATGGTTTTCTAAGTTAAATAAGATTAAAACAAAATATATTTTCCATAACAATATTGATTGATATCCAGTGTTTGGAGAATGTTTATAATATTCTGAAGTAGTCTTCATCAAGACTATATATATTTTTTAATCCAATCTCTCTTTTTCAGTTCATTCAATCTCTGTCAGATCTGGTTACGATATTGTACAATGTGAGCTTAAAACATGAAAGACATTCTCAATGGAAGCCAAATACAGATAATAAACAATGAGGGACCTACAGTATCCACTGTGCTGTAACTAGTTCTAGGCTAATGGACGTTAGAGTCCGGTTAGGATGTCATGTTCTGCTGATAGAACAAACTTGCTATTCCTTCAATGAGAAAACAAGTGAAACTTCAGAGAAACAGAAGAAAGTGTTGAGACAAGTTTAGCAAAACCCAGACAGAATTTATAGGCAGAGGTTTGAACATCGTCTGACAGAGGTGAAGAACACTAATACCACATGTTTTTGTAATATCAGTCAAAAATGCGTTTTCTGCAGGCCTTTTTTTCCTATTTAAAGTAAGTCTTCTATATTTAATCCTTATTTTATGATATGGTTAAAAAAAACAGGCTTTCGGACTCCAATAAAATTAGTACATCAAAATAAGTGCACAGTGGTCCAATACTGAATATATAGGAAAACACGATTCATTTGAAAAATCTATGAGATTCTGTACTATTTATATATATAATTTAAAGAATACAAAATAAAACAGAAGGCTAGGTTTTAGTTAATGTGTATGACACTAGTTGCTCTATATATACAAAGTATGAGGGGGTAAAACCGTAACAAGCAAAATAGATGTCATTATTGGGTCAGATGTTGGGTTAGTGCTAGTGATGTTTAATACCACTGACTTCATTTCCTATCTGATCCTGAGTATTATACATGCTGGTGTTAGGGATACTGTTCGAATAATAGGTAAAGAGAGAGCTGAGCGAAAAATGCAAAGCTCACAATTTACTGGATAATGACCAAAAGTACAAGATCCTGGATACAACCAGATGAATGTTGCATGTAACCTAGCTGCTTCTGCAGAGTGCGGTCTGATCGTAGCATTAGTCCAAAATTTCCAAATTAAATGAATAAAGAAAGCATGTATTAATTTCTTCAAGTAATAAATAATGCTTCGAAATCATCAACAGGTGTACTTTTTATGGATTTGGTAGATTACTGTAATTTGATAGAAAAAATGTATAAAGTTTTAAATAAAATTAACCAGATTCATTCTCATTTGTCACCTGGAATGGAAATAACATTCTCTATAAACAATTTCTCCTCTCTACCAACAAGTCTTTGGTAAAAACGTTCCCCTTTCAAACCTAGAGGCACAGTGTGGAATTACTTCAGTGCCCGTGTTTACTTCCTGGTCCCTGAACTAATCATTGTGTTCCAAGGGCTGCCAGAACAGAGTGCAGTTTTCAGTATTTTATGTTGACAAAAGAGCAGGAGCCTTCAAACATGGAAGGCAATCAAAGAAGACGAGAAAAAATCAGCAATACCTAAGAAGCCTTGTCATCCAAGTTATGTAGGATAATATTAACTAAAAAGAGAATCCGGGCTTTCCAAAGGTGCATTGAGGAGCTTCACAACCAACAGGCCAACTAACCGGATAAATTCAGATTGTGGCTTTTAGGGATCAGTACCTACATCAGTATAGGTTGATGTTAGTCATTTTTAATATATTGGTAAAATTGTGGTGACGAAAAAGCATAAACAATAAGATGATGTGAAGTTTCCACCAACCTGTGCCTGCTTAGCGGTCTATGGCTGCTCCAGCTGTCTTTACTTCTTTGCTGCAGTTTGCTGCTCAGCTCGTTAATAATGCTGGGCTTCATGCTTGATGCAGGAGGGTAAATTTTCTTTCCTTCTAAAAAGGACCCTGACTGGCTCCCCCCATCAGCGCTCATCTGACCATCGCCCCAGACTTGCCTCATTTCAGGAGTTCGTGGTCGCTCAAAGTACGGTGATGTTGGACGGCCCAAATTCTGAATGTCTCTCATCCCGTAACCATCTTGAGCACTTTCGTCTTCCCCGAGTCCCTCCTCTACTTCATCATCTACCTGCCCATCTCTTTGCCTGTGGGAGTGGTAGGATGCAGGAGCAGTGCTGGTCTGTCGATGAGGGTCAGCACTGCGATTACCTTCTCTAAACCTGTTGGTTTTTGGGTAGGTGGAAGCTGCTGCTGTTGCATTCTGCATCTCAAAGGTTTGCCCATCAAGGTAGCTCATGTATGACTCCAGAAAGTCCCCTCCTCCTCGTTCTGTTTCTCCTAAACTCCCTCCCATACGCCCATGCCCTCCAGCTCCAACTCTCTCTCCTCGATCCAGCCTGTCTCCTCGGACTCCAGCCCCACTTAGACCCAAAATGCTGTCCAAATGGTGATCACTGCTACTGCGGCTATCAAGTTCCTCAATCCCAGAGTCTACAACTGTTTCCTGGGACTCCCCTTTTTTGGCAGAAGGGTGAGGCCGATGGTGGTCGCTAGTCCTTCCTGTGATGGTGGTGGAGTAAGTTGAATGAGTGGGGTGTGTTCTCTCTTTATGGAACTGACTGGAGGTGGTTGTGGTAGCAGCAGTGGTGGTGGTAGCTGAACAAGTAGCGGTTGTGGCATGGGAAGCAGTGCCTCTGTGTGGGACGGAAGTGGCAGCAGTGCTGGAGGGAGCCAGGGGACCCCGGTAAGCTGGGGGAGGTGCTACCACATGCTGGGGAGGTGTTGGTGATGATCGTCCAGATGTGTGAGTGCTGTTGTAAAGGTGGTGAGACATTGAAAACGGTCTGTGGTAGGACCCAGCTCCAGGAGGAGGTGGAGGTGAGACTGCGGGGGGAGGAGGAGGACCCATGGATGGCTGAAGGGTTGAAGGTGAAGAAGGCGGTGGAGGATTTGGTGATGTCTGAGAAGGGGAAGGAGCAGACTGAGTCAGATTTGCCACCTCGCTGTCATATGATGTGAGGCTCGATGCAGTGGAGTCCCCCGCCTGAGGAGAGTGTAGAGGTGTATGGGCTGGAAAGCTGCTGATATAATGTTCTTTTTGTGGAGGAGGTGGGGGTGGTGGAGGTGGAGGAGGTGGTGGAGGAGGGGGAGGGACTTGCTGTTGCCGATGGATCAGGCTGTTGGAAAGCATTCCATGTTGGGAATATCCTGATATTCCCCTGTCAAAGCTATTTGCAAACTCCAAAGGTGGAGGGAGAGGGTCCGCGTAGACAAATTCATCATCTGCATCAACTGAGGGAGCAGGAGGAGGAAGAACCATCAAACCTGTTCCAGTGTTTTTAGAGGTGTTTGCTGCCTGTTGGGTATTGGTTGGTGGAGGAGAAGGAGGTGTGAGGGACAGGATATAAGCATCAGCTTGACTTTCCATCCTGAGAAACGAGGGTCTTCTGGGCTGCTGGCCTGAACTTTCCACAGCCTGCTCTGCACGCCTCATGTAACCTTCTCTCTCTTTATCCCTCTCCCTCTCCCTCTCCCTCTCTCTAGAATGTTCTCTTTCCCTTGACCTGTCACGCTCCTTATAGGATGGCTGATATGGCTGAGACTGATAGTGGTGTGTATGGACCGTTTTGTCCTCAGAGAACCGAACTCTAAGACCCTCACGAGCTCCACCCCCTTCACGCTCACGGTCCCCACCTTCTTCCCCCCATGTACTACCTACTCCCCTGAGGATTCTTGGCGAGGGTGGACGACCAACTGTGGGCGTGGTAGCTGCCAAAGAAGAAGAAGTCACCAAGTAAGAGCTTGAAGACTGCGTTGTTGATGATACTGGCTGAGTGGTGACACCGGATGAAGGGAACACCATGCTTGACATTTGGCGGGTCAAGAGATGTTCTGTTCCCCTCCGTAACCTGCTGTCATCCCTCAGGGCACGCTCCCTGGCAGCCAGGGCGAGGCCCAGAGGTGATGTGGGGTCGAGTGCCTTCCCAGTTAAAGGATGAATAAAAGTGGTGTTGGAGGAGGAAGATGGTTGTCTGCCTGCTGCGGTGTACAGATCAGCAGGCACAGATTTGGGCTGATAGTCCAGGGCCGTAGAGGGATACTCTGGTAGGCCAAAGGCTGGAGGCATACTCCGGGTGTGTTGGATAAAGGTGTCTGCAGAAAACATGCCCTCATCAATAGACTTGGAAGGGCGCAGTCGTGTTGATGAACTTTCAGGTTGATTGTTTAACTGCTGCTGAGACACCTGAGATCTTGAAGCTCCTCCTAATGCTTCACTTATCCCAAGACTCAGGTCCTCCTCAGCAGACATGAATAAGGAGGCACTCTTTCGACGGGCTTCAAGAAATCGCTCCCTGTCTCGGCGAGCTGCGCCAACAATAGCGGCCCCAAACTGGCTGGTAAAGTCCAGATTTTCCTGGGCTCGAATAGAAGGCAAAGATGGAGGTGGGGGTGCTGGGATGGATGGTGGTGCAGGTGGCTGTGGAGCAGGAGTGGATGGAGGCGGGCCATGAGGTGTTTTTGTATCACTTGTCTCCCCCGACGCTGGAACATCAGCCTCTACACTGCTGCCCTGGCTGCTCCGTCCACTGCTGCTGGTTGAGGGAGCTTTTACAATAATGGTGGGGATAGGAATTGAGCTTTTCTCCACAGAGTCTTTGCTCCCTAGGCTTCCCTGACCTAGACGCAGCTCCTCTATCTTAGATTGCTTTACTAGAGGCCCTTTGCCTCTTCTGGCCCCTCCTTTGGGGCCACCTGCCGCAGGTGCACTGCGGTCTGCCCGCTGGGGTTGACTCTGGGTGGTCTGTTGTTGCTGGGGCATTACAGTAGCAATGCTGGACGGGGGCACAGCTGTGCTATAGCCTCTCCTTAGGCCTGCTGATTTAGTTCCTGTGCCAGCCCCGATCCCAGCTCCAACAGACTCCCCAGTATAGGCAACCTTTCGCGATGCAGTCCTGCTTTGAGCTGTATGAGAAGCTGCATGTACATAAGGAGTTGTGTGGTCTGCTGCTCCACCAGCAGTGCCAGTGGTGGAACCACCCACCCTCTCCCTGCCACCCTGGCTCAGGTGTCCTGACTGGGAGAAGGGCTGGTAGTGTGCAGAGCTAGACGTTGACTGGGACACAGAGACAGAGGACTGCTGGGATGACTTCGTTCTCCAGCCGATCAGTGGGGCGGAGGAGAATGGAGGTTCGGGGGGAGCTGTCGTAGGAGGAGGGGGAATATCATCTGGACCAGGCACTGACAGACTCCGTGCAAACTTAATTGCAGGAGGATGCAAAAACTGCTTCTCCTCCTCAGGCACACCTACAGTACAGGGACAAGAACAATCAAGAGGAAAACATCAGTTAAGAGGTTACAGCTATTAACAAATATAAACAAACTGTTTCTTTGGAGGTAAGTAAAGTTGCGATTGTCTGTCTGAATCTGCCTGCCCGACAAAGTCTGTCCTCAGCTCCATGATTTGCAGAACTGTAGATATATCACTGCTAGATATTTCTCAAAGAATATCAGAATGCACAGCATAGAAAAACATACAATCCCACTGCATTGTATGGATATTTACTACTTTTTCATGCTTTAACAACAAATTTCTTGAATTCATTCTTGCATTTTATGTGATAAATAAAAATTGGGCATAATTGTGAAGAAAAAAAATACTCCTACTTTGTGTTGTGACTCTAGATTCAGCTGTGTTTACACTATGAGTTTTAACCGCTTTATGCCCATTGTTGCAAATATGCAACGTATTATGTACGGAGTCAAATAGCATGTGTTTTCCCCCAATGGAAAGATATTACACATTTAGTGTGGACCTAGGAACCTCTTGTATCTATTATAACCGGCCCCTCAAAATGTCTGTTATAAGTAACTGTTATAAATATTGTAATAAATTTGATATAGACCTACATTTATATTTATATTTAAATTGATAGAAAGTTTAAAAACTTCAATTTGGCAACTACTTTGGCTTGACCTGGCATCAGACTGCTGGACCTCTGAGACTGCCTGTACCTGGGGTTTTGCTGTTTTTCAGGTGTGAGTGAGCTTCCTGTTACAGAGAGGATCTTTGCTGGTGGCTGGGCTGACCTGTGTTGCAAGATGACTAACTAACTACTTCTCTGCCTAAATCTGCATGTGGGAACTACAAGCCAACATGACATTTACATTTTTTTTTTCTTTCTGTCAGCAGCAGAGTCAAACAAACTGTCTTTTATCAGTGATATATCTAACTCCATTTTTAATCAAACTGAACTCCCTCTGATTGCAGATAACTTATGTTTAAACCACACACGCAAGCAGAACTATAACTTCATAAGAAAATAAATCGGATTAAGTACATTTACAAGAGGTATTTATATAGTACAGATACAGGTGGAGTACATACTTTGGGCCACAGACAAGACATTGTCGCATACAAAGGTCAGAACATCTTGAAGCTTTACTGGACCAGAGGACAGACAGACAGGTGGACGAGGGGCAGACGGAAAAAAAACAGACAACCTCACCGATGGATTTCTGCCGCAGCATACCGTGCTGTGGGGCGTGACCAGAGCTATACTGTCCACGCTCGTAGCCAAGTCCCAGTCCTGACATCATCCCCATCCCAGACTGATCACCGTAGTTTGGCTGAAACAATACAAAACATTTTGTACTCGAAATGCACTTTAACACTTCCACATATTTTTCCCTTTTGAAATTATAGACTTTTCCAGCCTTAATGTTTAAACCGATCTAAAGTTTGTGTTTAGAAGAAATCATTTTAATGATACCCAATACAATCTATACATCTCTTGTCTTTACACGCTAATGCTTACAGGCATAGTTACAGTGAACAGGTCACCAGTCCATCACAGGGCAACACAAAGACACAGAGTAAACAACCCACACAAATCAATTTTAAGAAACAAGTTTAAAAAGAACAAATAAATACACAATAAGTATATAATCTTAAACCCACAATTAAATTAAAAAAAGTGATTTTACTGATTAGTTAAATATTCTGTTTATGAAGATTACATTTGTGGCAAATCTGGATTATTTCTGTGAATTTATGGCATTATTGGGCTTCCATAGCTCAAAGTTATATGAGTTTATCACCTTTTGTTCTTAGATTGCACACTCATACCTGGTCAACTAGGTCACTATGTGATACCAATAACTGCAAATGTTAAGGCAAGGCAAGGCAAATTTATTTGTATAGCACAATTCAGTACAAAGACAATGCAAAGTGCTTTACATGATTAAAATACAGGTAGATAAAACAGAATCAAAGCAAGTAGGAAAAAGGTGGTTAAGGGTGGTTTACTTTCATTTGCTGACTTAAAACAGTTTAAATTTAGTTTCACTTTAAATTAAGGTCCCCTCCTAGAAGGGATGGTTGTATTTTTCTATAATGAAATTTAAGAAAACATTTTTTTTTTTCAGATTTGAGAGAAAAATAGTGTGACCAGCTTTATCTCCAATGAATTGGATTTTACTTCCTCTGATCTTCTAGAAAAAAACAAATGTAATCATGAATCTTATTAATTCTTTGTCTTTTATAGCTGCTCTAATTCTCTGGAGGCAGCAACTTCACTAATAAAGGACCATATTCTTTAAATATCAGGAACTAACAGCGAACTGAATGAGATCTAGATAGTTTTCACCTCAGAAACATTATCATCCTGAAAATCATTTCATCATCACCATATCTACTTATAATAAGAATGATAATGCCACCTGTGGCCAAAACATAGAACTTCAGCACTCTTCTGCTCGTTCTAATAGCTTTCACTCATACTTGACAATTACTTTTTTTTTATTGACTTTTTTTTCACCTTACCTGGATTTCCCTTTGATGTCTGAGTTGAGCTGGATGCTGATCGCTTCTGAGTATTCACAAAATCTATCTTAAATATAACACTTTGATTGCTTGGACCCATTTAACATGGACAGGCTTGACATCCGCTGAACAGCGCCGCAAGTTACGACTCAAAGTAAATTCAGGAAAATAGGCTACAGGCTTCTAGGTGTATTGGCGCTGAACTACAGAGGTGTTTAGTCTGCTACTCTAATCATATTTTAGTCATAAAGGGTCAAATAAACAGACAATTTTTAATATATTGTTCAGTAAAATCTACATAATGTCTCTTTTATAAAATGACTAAAGGGCCGTAAGTTTTAATGTTTGTTTTTGTTGTTTTTTTACAGTCAACATGACCATCTAAGCCGCCCGTTGACATCATCACTGTAGATAAGCTGTGGAGATTCACAGCAGCGAGTCACAATGTTTCAGTGGGATGGCACCAAATTAACCATCCAGCATTTTCACCTTTCACCTTTGCCAGTGCAGAGCCCAGATTCATTTCTAAATACCACAAATGCGTACAACCACTGTTTTACATGCATGAATGTCCCTCTATTACCCTCTAGAACTTGCTTTTAGTTGATCTCCTTCAGCTGAATTTTTTCATGCAGCATTTCCTATTTCCAAGGCCTTTTGTTCTGGGGGGGGCTTTTGGATCCTTTCTCGTTTCCTCTTAAATGTTTCCTTCTTACTTTTTATTAAAAATTGTATAGCCAGTTTTCTGGAAACAACCAAAATCTCTCGCCAGACTTGTTTGATTTGCAGAGATTTTGGATCCTTTACCCTGGTTCAGCTAGCAGCTCCATTTCTGGCCGACGTTTTCTGTCAATCAGACAGCTGCAACTGTACATTAAGATGTTAAAAAAAATTCATAATTTCATTAAAATGTATGCTTAGGTGTCCATATTTGTAAAAAGTCGATATATGTAATTAAAAATGACATCACATGTTTAAGAAGTTTAAAAAGTTATAAAGTTATAGAAGATATACGAACAAATCACACATTTATGAGTACCCCTGATAAAGCTGTTGGTGGCGGTAATGCACCGCAACTGCCTTTTTTATAAAAAAAAATGGAAAAAGACAAAAACAGACCTACTGATTAAACTTTATGCTATGTATGCGTGCCTTGAAAACAGCATTTCTGCAGAGATATAATGTTGATCAGTGCTTTTGTTTTAGTATTTGTTTCATGGTGGTTGGTGAACAACCCTCAGGTGCATAAACTGTTAAGGGATGTAACACCTATAGTCTTATACTTGATTTATACTCATAAATTTGTAATTGGTACTTATAGGTTTGCAAAGTGTAACTTTTTAACTACATGTATCTGATATCGTTGAGTTGACGAGAAACAAGTAAAAATCTTAAATCTAATTACGAATATCGACTTACATTTACAAATTTAGACATCTACGAATTGCAAATTGCGGGATCAGTCATTGTTTTTCTATCCACTTGATCTGAAAAATCAATTATTATAATCTTGGAAGTAAAGTTTGCCCATTAGAAAAAGCATTTGACTAAAAGGCTGAGTGAAAATTCACAAAAAGCAGCGATTTCATATCTTTTCCCGTAGATTTATCAATGTCACAAAACAAACCTCATTTCCGTAGAAACTTCGTCCCCTGTCCCTCTTTGGCCCCTGTCCCCGTGTCCCAGAAGCCTCGTTGGTGTTGATTGTCTGCTGAGCCGCTGCAAGAATTTCATCGAGTTTATCTGAGAGGGAAAAAAGAAGGAAAGAGACAGACAGAGAGACGGGGAGAGAAAGAGACGTACCAGGATGAAACAGAAAAATGGACAGCAATAAAACAGGTAGAACCCTGGGAAAAAGGTGACAGGACATATGATGGGGTTCAGAAGAACTGCAGGATATACTAAAGCAGCATCTTACTCAAAGCCATCTGATAAACTGTCCTCTTCTTCTCTGAAACTTGCGAGGATTCGAATTCTGAGAGAGAGGAAGACAAAGAGGCCAGTGATTGATGGGTCATTTTAGACAGACATAAATGCTTAGCCTTTAACCGGGGGTGCACCAGAGCATACCTGATTTTTTTTTCCAAGGGGTAGCAGCTGGAAGGAGGACAAAAGGAGACTTAAGTTTTTGGCAGGAGTGAAAGTGTGTTGCTACAGAGCATACTAATCATATTCCCCAGAGCTTGACGAACTGAGTCACCCTGTGAAAAACGCACATTCACACCCCCGCAGCACGCAACCAAAGCATGCACACTCATGTTACAGTAAACAGGCTGCAAACACATATGCTGTGCTTTCACGCGAACATGGACTTTAGGGCTGGAGCCCACTCCCACCTCTCTCCACTGTCAAACGGTTAGGATCCGGTCAGCGGGGCAGCGAGCACAAAGGAGACAGAGGAAGAGGCAGAGTTAGTGGTTAACCCAGCTAACGGAGGAGTTTACAAAAGTGGGGAAGAGGAAGAACTTAAGGTGACCCTTACATTCACGGGTGTGACTGAGGTTTGGTGTAAATACAATAGAAATGGGTTTTTAAAAAAGGGAAGCGCATGTTTTTACTGCCACTAACTTCCTCTAAACATACTTGGACAACAATCTCCTCGATATTACAGCCAGTTTAAAGACCCCATGTGCCCTGCAGGGTCATTTCCATTTTAATGTTCTTGTTATCTTGCTGCTTGACTTATAGGTGAACTGGGACACTGCACCAATCACAGAGGTGAGAAAGCTGAACAGGTGCCACAGTGAAATGAATTCATTAGCATCAGAATCAGCGTATGGCAGCGGCTTACATTGCTTCGTCACACTGGGTGCTCTTTTCACCTTGATTCAAAGAAGAAAACAAGCATTTCAAACCTTACTTTGTCTTACAGATTAAGCATCTTTACTTTTATGGCAATTCAATTTAGATGTTTATATTTTCTGACCCAAAAATTTATATTTAGACTTTATAATTTATTATTTAATGTTTCTCCTGCTTGTGAATCATGTTTAAATCTACTGTAGCATTTGGGGTCATAGCAACGTTTTAACACCATTTCATTAAATATGTGCCTGTTACAGTTAGATTTAGCTAATTAAACACATGTAATTTCATATCTAGAACCAAGTTATGTT
Organism: Cyprinodon variegatus; assembly: GCF_000732505.1. Lineage (NCBI taxonomy): Eukaryota > Metazoa > Chordata > Actinopteri > Cyprinodontiformes > Cyprinodontidae > Cyprinodon > Cyprinodon variegatus. The sequence goes on along the minus strand of NW_015150477.1, from coordinate 470,212 downwards.
TTATTAACAGTTTAATCTATACATTGAATACTAATTTATTATGTTTTGTTTTACATGTACATTAAAGCTTGAGGCTTGTAACGGGTTAAAGATCCCTACAGATGAACAACATAGTCAGGTAGTAAAAAAAAAAAAAGAGCCAAATTAAGACTATAAAAAGTACCAGCTCACAAGAAGCGAAATAGGCTTTTTGTCTTTGGACTAAATCTGTGAATATTTCAGTTTAAAAGTTTCAGTTGTATTCAGTGAGAGGGGTGACATCAGAAAATGGGGTTGGTGGGGTTCGGGAAACCCGTGTCTGTCTGTATGATTGGTCTTTCATGCTTTGTGCAGATCAGGTGAGGTCACAACACCATAAGAAGGCAGGTAAGAAGAGGAGACGTGGAAAACAACTATGCAGATGGTAGAGTTGCAGTCAAGACCACCAAGACCAAGGAGTACCGAGACTGAGGCGGAGACCTTGGTCTCGGTAGGTGTGGTTTTTACTACGACACTAGCAGAGGGTTTATCTTAAAGGGATAGATCAGGATTTCTGAAATCAGGTTTTGTTAAAAGCTAATATCTCACTTGCAGAACATGATTCTCTTTATTTGCTATAAAGTCACATAAGATTATCCAAAAGTTAACTGAAGAAGGCCACTTTATAAAAATCGGCAACTATTTTCGTGTTTGCATCAGGTGGTTAATCACTCAGAAGCTGCTCTTTATTTTCACAGAAAATGCAGGTTAGGACATGCTGCCAATAATGACCTCCCTTGTTTAAACCATATACTGTATGTAGAACAGAACATATCAATACTTTTTAGCTCACAGAGGCTGAAAAATACAGCAGTGGGATGGGGTTTCAGTGTTGCTGATTTTACAGTTTTTTTCTTTTGCCATTTTATTTTCCAATCATGTTCAAAACAAACACGATAAACTAAACTAAGTATGTTTAACAAAGTTTTAAACTGCCGGTTCTTTTCAATTAAGTACTTCGACTTTAAAAAACCTCAGTTTTTGGTATGTTACCCTAACCCAAAAGAAAATTGTTCGTAGTACACCGTCTAATATAACCAATCTTTAACTTCTTTGTATGTAGATATTTGCCCCCTGACATATTTCTTCTGTTTGTTCACACCTAATATCCCAGGTAAATACAAAATGTAGTTTTTAAAATGACGATGCAGTCTATTGAAGGAAAAAAAGGGGATTCTGACCAACCTGGTCATGTGTGAAAACGTAAATGACCCATAACACTTTGTTAGATCATGACTTAATTGTAAGATACCCAATCTTCCTATAAAGAGTGGAACCTTAAACCTTCTAGGATAAAATCTTAAGAATGATAACAGTTTCAAAGAATACGGAAGAGGTATAGTATGGGAAAAAAGTCAGAATTCGGACTTTTTCTCAGAATTCGGACTGAATTCTGACAATAAAAAAGTCAGAATTCTGAGATTAAAGTCAGAATTCTGAGAAAAATGTCAGAATTCTGAGATTAAAAACTCAGAATTCTTAAAATCAGAATTCTGACTTTTTTCTCAGAATTCTGATTTTAAGAATTCTGACTTTTTTCTCAGAATTCTGACTTTTTTCCCATACTAAACTGAAATAAAATTTAAAAATCAGTTAACTTTTTTTTCCCCCACTGGCCCTAATCCTCTTCCGTAAGAGAAACTGGGATTTGCTGTAAAAAAAAAAAAAAAGTCCAAGCCAAAAAAATCAAGAACACCTCTAGGAACCACACAGTTTGAAGAATTTAAACATTTTCTTTAAAGCAGAATGGGTCAAAAATGGTAATATGTTTTTTAAAACATAATTTAAAGAAATTATATTTGTGTTTTCTGTAATGTTTAAGAGTAAGATAAAAAAGCAATGACAGAATAAAGCAGTAATGGGGGGAAATGCTTTTTCATGGGCAACACTGCAAAGCTAAGGACAGTTTAAAAGTTCACAAAATATTGTTTTGATTGGAGTTTAGTTTTGGCCACTCTTCAACTATATGTACATTTATCCTGTAGGACCCGCTAACATAGGGAGAGTTGATCTTTGCAGGTAAGATATTGACTGTTCACAAGCCTATTACAGAACCTCACTTTAAAAAGAATCTCCGACCATCCCTTCAAGTTTTATTTAGTTGTTAGCAGTTTAGAAAGTCCATCTGACTGTAGCAGCTTCTCTTTTATAAATCAGCAGGTGCTCACTGAGCATGCTCAGAACCACCCAGCAGAAGCGGTAAACACAAGAAGATCTAAGCCATCCACAATTAAAACACTGGCAAACATTATGATCTGCGAGTGGGGGCGTTGACCCTCGCTTTGCACTCTCCTCCCACAATTTTGCCTCAAATAGCGATGGCTTAGCCACACATAATGCTGTTACCATAGGAACAGACCAGGAGCAAAGTTAAATTACTCATCTCAATAATTTTATTCTTGGTAGGATTTCTTCCAAAGGAATTAGCAGAAATGTTCAGCATCAGATAACAAAAGCAAAAAGAAGCAGTTTAGACTGTTAGTGGGACCTCTCCTCAAGTGACACCCGTCCTCTAAGAGTGTTTAGTTGTCCTCTGGAGATAAAGAGGGCCAGGGAGGAGTAGGGGGTGCAGGAGGTTAAAGGTAAGAGCGGGCAGTGAGAGAGGGATCACACGGTGGATGGCAACACTTTTCTGGGTGGGGTTACCTGTAGTGGGGGTGCTGGTAGTGACAGTGTGGAACCTCTGAAAAAACAGTGAAACGTATTGAGACCATCATCTGACACCAGTCATCTTTGGCTTCTTCCTGCAACTAAATAACTGCCGTCTTAATTTATACCTCGCTCAAGTTGGCTTCACACTTTCAGAATCTTTAACAACCCTCAGCTCTGCCTTCACGCTGCCTCCATCAGTCCTCATTACCTGAGTCTGTTTCTAACCAGCAAAACACCCTCCTTCTTTCTCTACATCTCCATAGCAATATGCTCCATCATCCTCCTGCTTTAATCTGCCAAAAAAAAAGCTAAATTAAGCTTGATTCTCACCCATCTCCTCCAGCTCTGAAGTCATTGATTTGGAGCGCAGAGCGATAGCTGGGGTGCTCAGCCTCTTGCTCTGCTGTGGGACTGGAAGACAGAGGAAAAGGCAGCTGTGGTCAGTCAAGCTGCTTAACATGAAGTTTCAGTTATCATGAGTGATTTCAGCGACTCTTACTTTTCTTCCTTGAGCCTTCCTCCATATCAGGGTTGCGGGTTACCATGACAACCTTCACCATGAGGCTGTTGCCGCCCTGCCGGATCATATTGACAACCTGCCGATGGCCGACCTTAACAACATTCTGACCATTTACCTAAGAAATAAACAATTCGATTTTAATAGAATTTTTTAATGTTTATATCTAATATGAATATCAAAGGATTAAAATGACAAAAACATAAAGTTTGGCGGTCCTGATTGGGCTGATTCCTTAGGAGACACACTCATGAAGTCCAGTTTCTAAAGTAGGAAAGCAACACCATTTTATCACACTACCAACTCCATGTTTCACTGTCAGTATGAAGCTCTTTTTTCAAATACTATGCAGATGTAAAGCCACAATTCTGTAAACCTTTGTCTTGTTTGTCCAAAGACTAGTTATCTTACAGTACAAGTATTAAAGGTATAGTGGATGATGTTCTTTTTCCAGGTGGATCATTAAAATAAGTGGACCTCCTAATTGTCAATCATTCTGGTGATATGTTTAAGTTTAGCCATCCTACAGTATATGCTCACCCCCATTTTCACTTACAGCTGGCAAGTCTGACATAGTAAGAAAATGTTTAAATCTTCTTCTGGAAGTAAGCTTGTATGAGCGATGCAAACAGCAACTTTTAAACAGAGCATGCATGAGGTGAAACGGGCTCCTGCAGGCTCTCGCATGCGTTTAATAGGCGTTCCCTCTTGGGAGCGGGGTTGTGCATTTTTTTTTTAATGAAGAGGGTCTTTTCAAAAATTCGGGAAAATCCTCCACTATACCTTAAAGAATTAACCAAATGATAAACAAACCCTGGGAAATAGATACTGTTATAACAATATCAGTGGCAATAAAACCATCCATCCATCCATTTTCAACACACTTATCCCAAGTGGGCTCGCAAGGGGTGCTCTTGCCTATCTCCAGCTGCCAACGGGCGAGAGGCGGGGTACATCCTGGACAGGTCGCCAGTCCATCACAGGGCAACACAAAGACAAACAACCATTCACACACACACTCACACCTAAGGGGAAATTTAGAGAAGCCAATTAACCAAACAGTCATGTTTTTGGACTGTGGGAGGAAGAAATCACTGGTTTCCCATGTTATTGGTTGAATAGATGCTGTATTAGAGCGTAAATGGGAGACTTTTATTGTGAAATTCACTCCGGGGTATGTTTTGAAAAGGTACCCGGATAGTACTCAGGGAGAACATGCCTGAAAAAGACCCCGGGCCGGGAATCAAATCCAGAACCTTCTTGCTGCAAGGCAGCAGTGCTACCTGACTGCTCAATTGGCAAAACATTACATTAGCATATTAAAGGCAAGTTGGAGTAAGTTTGCCAATAAGTATTGAACTCCAATCAGGGATTTATGACATGACCATCACAGACATTGATGTTGTAATGAGGATATCTTCCACAAAAGCCTTAATTACTTAATCTTCAGAAGACAGAACGCCCCGGAAAGCTGCTGCACCAGATTCTGTCTCTCCATCCAACTTGAAGCACTGTGCTGATCAGCTTTCTCCAGTGTTCACAGACATTTTTAACACCTCAGTGACAACATGTTGCGTTCCATCCTGCTTCAAATCTTGCACTATTATCCCTGTTCCCAAGAGGTCAAGTTCCACAGGACTTAATGACTTTAGACCCGTTGCCCTGACCTCTGTGGTTATGAAGTTCTTTGATCACTTTTTGCTTTCACGCCTGAAATAGATCTGTGACGGCCTCCTGGACCCCCTACAGTTTGCCTACAGAGCCAACAGGTTTGCAGCTCTTTACTACATCCTCCAGCAACTGTATTCTGCAGGTACCCACAGTAAGATCCTGTTTGTGCTGCCAACTGTTCTTCAGGAGAAGCTCTTCTGGCTGAGTGGGCCTGACTCCACCTGCAGGTGGATTACAGACTTCCTGTCTGACCAGAAGCAGCACATAATTCTGGGAAAACATGTCTCTGACTCCCAGCTCATTAGCACTGGTTCCACCCAGGATGTGTACTTTCTCCTCTGCTCTTCTCCCTGTACCACAACAGCTGCACCTCCATACATCAGTCAGTCAGAACTTCTTCTGAAGTTCATGGATGACACCACTCTCATCGGACTTATCTCTGATGGTGATAAGTGGTTCTGATTGTTCATCTGGCGACCTGGTGCAGGGAGAACAACCTGGAGCTCAAGGCACTAGAAACAGTGGGGATGGTTGTGGACCTCAGGAAGAACTCAGCCCCAGCTACCCTCATCATACTCTGTGACTCCACAATAGACACTGTGGAGTCTTTACGCTTCCTGGGAACTATCATCTCACAGCACCTAAACTGGGAGCTGAACATCAACTCCCATACCAAGAAAGCCCAGCAGAGGATGTACTTCTTGCGGCAGCTGAAAAAATCCAACCTGCCAAGGACAATGATGGTACACTTCTACTCCTCCATCATCAGAGCGTGTGTTTGGGTGTCTCTCCAGGACTCTGAGGTGTGCAGAGAAGATTGTGGCTGATCCGTCACACCCCAGCCACAAACTATTTCAGGCAATTTCCTCTGGCAGGAGGCTGCAGTCCATCAGGACCAAAACCTCACATTCATTGTTTCAAGTGGAAACCCTACTTGGCAATTAACTTGATTCTGATTCTGATTATGGCAGATGAGAAATGGGATTTTATGGAGTTTTTCCCATTTGGTCAATGGAGGCTTTCACCTGGCAACTCTTATATAGATATAGATTTTTTTAATCATGACCTTTAGCTCTTTAGCTTAACTGAAGCAAGTGAGACCTGCAGTGTTTTAGATGTTAACCTTAGAAATGCATTCGGTCTACAGCCCCTTTGAAGAAGATAAGATATAACTAATCTTAAATCTCGAGTGCTCGTTGCACGGTGGTAAGTGCGCACAACCCATGTACGGATGGATGGATAATCTTAAATCTCATCCTTCCATGGACTCATTTAGATAAGAGCGTAGATGCTTTTAAGATCTTAAGAGGCAAAATCAGCTTTATGGGCCCAATGTTTGTGTGAAAGGAAAAAAAAAAATTGACTTTGGTTTCACAAACTACTGCTTACAGAATAAACTTTGATAGTATAAGAAACTAAGGAATATGTTTCTAAATATTATAAATAAAGCCTACTACGGGTCAGACAGTAAGCAAGGTATATGTTGAGGTTAAAAGCAGATTAGACATGAAGACACACGGGAAGAGAAACCACTCACACACTCATACCTAAGGGTGATTTATAGTAACCAATCAATCTAACAGTCTTGTTTTTGGACTGTGGAAAGACGTTGGAGTACCCAGAGAGGACTCAGGTGTACATTGGGAGAACATTCAGACTAGTAAAAACACTCCAGGCTGGATTCAAATCCAGGCTTCTTTACAACCAACTGTGTCTCCACACAACCAAGTGTTCATATCATCCTTATGGTGTTTGGATAAATGATGTCAGTACCTCTATGAGAAAATCCCCCATCCTGAGACCAGCTCTCCAGGCCACACCGCCCTCGTCCACCGATTCCAAATACTGCAGGGCAGGGAAGGCTGGAGTGGGAGTGAACTCTTCAATAGGAGTTTGAGCTGCATACACCGAAGGATATGAAGATCAGCATTAGGTTTGCAAGAGGAGGTTGAGAAACTACTTTATTACTGAGAATGAATCAGTGTGACGACTTTCTGCTTCAAATTTCCTACCTTTGGCCCCTCTAAGCACAAAGCCAAATCCTTCACTGTCTTTTTTCTGCAGAAGCACCGTCTTCTCTTTGATTATGTAGTCACTAGCAGAGAGAGGAGATGAGTCAGAGAGTTAGAAATATTACAAAACAGAAAATAAAGAGAATTCAGAATTAGAAAGTCCTTCAAGTTAAAGACACTGGCACAGCTTGGAGCTTTTTAATGGAGGTCTTTACTTTTTTCTGTCCATTTAGCTGTATTTCCACCCAATATGTGAATAATACTACTGGACCCACAAAACAATGAGCACTTTTTACTGAACTGCTAAGCCTCCTCCATCTGTGAGTTGGAAAACAGTTGGCTTTAAATTCAGCAACACCATAAAGATGTTAGCCTGTTAAACTAAACTAAATGTGAGATTTTTGCCGCTGGCGGGTGGGGCTAGTTTACTAGGCTATAAAGATGTGTATTTGGGCATCAGTGACAGGATTACTACAGCTTTGTCACTGAGAATTTGAAAACCAACCGACTTGTCCAAAAGCAAATGCTCCACCTCGTCATGGCAGCATTGTGGCTGTATATTGGCATGAGCCTTATTCACCTTGCTGCATCCTGATGCCGACCATGAGAATCCTGCAATGCCAGTACCATAATGCTGTAAAGATTTGTTTTAACAGTTGTACACGTGTACAGAGCACGGTCAGCACACAAGGTGATAACAGCTTACAGCCAATAGCTTAAAAAGAACTGATCTGTGGATTACTTATAGTCTATTGCCTTTTAGAAACTGCAAGGTATGGGCTTCCAAAAGGAGATGAGGGGCTTCTGCAAAATGAGCACCTTTTGGAATTAAACTTTAGATGAATGTAGAATTTATGCATTTGAAACTTAATCTGTATGCTTTAATTTTACTGGAATTAATTTGATTGATTTAAACTGAAATAAGAAACTAAATTCTGTATAACTGGACATAAGCTGGATCTGCTTGTTTTGTGAGTTTACTAAAATGATATATGTTGTGATGTTGAGGTACATAGTTAATCCATCCAGGTTCAGTTAAGTCCTCCCTCCATTCCTGCCTTATATGAGCTTGTATATTGTAGGAAATGATGAGTAAATGAAAAACTGAACAGTTGTGTTCCGTCAGTTAATGTTGGTGCTACCCAGTCACAAGCAATGTAATCTTAGCTTCTTCATTCATATCCAGACTAAAAGTCAAATCAATTTAATTCAGGCATTTTCATAAAGACAGATTTAATTATACACACTCTATAAAACAAACAAGACTGATCATATGATCACAAATGGTAAAATATCACTTAGAGAACCCAGGATGATTGCATAGAGTGAAAAAGTTAAAAACGTCCCACAACTTTAGAAACCAAAAAAATATTATCTTTGCATTTTTTTTTTAAGTTTCATTGAATAATATCTCATGAAGAGAATCAAAAATAGCTTGTATTGTTGGTCAAACATGATCTTATATTTAACTGGGAATTTATTTTTTTTCCTGTGTTTTCTGAAAAAGTTTGTTTTTTGTTTTTTTAGGTATAAAACTTTTGTCCAACAGCAACAACAATCCTGGATCTCACAAGTTCTAACTCCTAGAAACTTACAAAAATATTGTCATTATTTCAAGCATTTTCTTTTGTACATCTGCATTTTATATCTACTTAATCTAGTCATTCAGCTAGAAACAAAAAAGGTAGACAGACAGTATTCCAGCCTTATGAAATCAAGGAATGAGGTTTTACAATTTTGAATAAGTCTATGGACATCTCTATTTCGGTTGGAAATAAGCAACGCGCTACAGATCAAGGCTATTCAGAATAAGGTGTACATAAAAAATGTTTATATGCTGTTGATTCTGGGATTAGCTGTGCTTCTCATTCCTGAATGCTTCTGACAGTAAACCCGATGCCAGTTTTTACCAGGACCAACTGCAGGAAATGCTATATACAGTACTGCTTGTTGCCTCAGCAACAGCTAGAACTGGACACAGGGAAAGTTAGGTAGGTCCAAACAGAGCCAAGATATGTATGGTAAACTATTAGTCACACACAGCAGAGAACAGGAGCTGCATGTTTAAAGGCGGAGCTCACTGTGCGACTGTAAAACAAGGTGGAATATATGCTGTAATGAAATTTGCATTTACTCAACCTAAATGATTATGAGGTGCTTTAAGAAATACGTTTCTTGACTCTCAGTTGTTCTTGTCTTCAGCTTTTCTGGTCAACACAACCCTCTCTAAAATTAAATCTGTGGCCAAAATTTCCGCTACTTTTTATGAAGTTTTACAAGACTGAGCAGTTTTCATGAAAATGGCAAATTTTTCATCTTCTTCAATACTTTATGGTTTAACAATGGGATTCCCAGTGAAGTTGAGGGGCGATGGCATCCCCCTTCTTAAAAAAAACATCCTCCCCTTCTTAAATGACCATCCCTCCATACCATCCTCTGTGACATTTTATTACCGAACGTATTACAATTCCTATATATTGACAGTAATGGCAATAATGTTGCCCTTTCAACATTTAGCGAGCTGAGGGCTTACGAGTAGCCTGACCTAAAAAATAAAGTCCAAGAAGTGTCCTACCATGACTATGAAGCTGATCCCAGAGGGAAATGTGTCCTCTGCATCAGTCCCTAACTATGACTGACTGCAGTTCTACTGTAAGCTGCCTTTGTCAAGGTCAATGACCGGCGTACCTGACATGTAACAACCATACCATGTATATTGCTTTAGATTAATAGACTATATTAATTAGGCTGTGTATGTTTCCAAGAAAAATAACTAAGTAAAAACCCTCCCTTTTTTTTTGTACAACTAGACTTCTGTCTATATGTAATTAAAAAGCTCATATTTCCTCAATATTTCTAAAGCGGTCTGCAGACAGATAACAGATAAATCATCCATATGTGGTAGAAACCTTGGAGTTCTGCGTGTTATGATCTAATAAAAGCAAAACGTATGCTTTAGTTATGTTTGACCCACAGTGCAGTGTGAGGGTGGCAGTATCATGCTGTGGGACTGCCTTTTCTTCAGATAAAACACAATATTACGTGAAAGTAAATTAAGATATTAACAGTTCAGAAGAGAACAGTTCAGCATCACAATGTCTCCAACCATACAGCAAAAATAAGAGAAGAAGAAGAAAACATCCCCAGAGACAGGGGCTGCTTAAATCTGAGGCTATGGACAAGAGAGGACATTTGGAGACAATCCCAGACATTTAGAGAACTTATGCAAGATGACAAGTCAGATCAGGATGTGGCGTGCTGATAAACTCGGACCAAAGATACTGAAACTAAACCCAGAGGTTCTTCAACAAAGTTTTACTTCAAGGCTGGTTGCCTGATAGCTCAGTTTTGGGTTTGTAATCCCCTGCCTTAAAGAGTTTTAGAGGGTCATGTTTGTGCACTCAAAAACACATGCACTAATCCTATCAGTTGCTGTAAAAAAAAAAAAAAAAAAAAAAAAAAAAAATCCAATATCCCCCTTCTTTTTATTACAACTAGACTACTGGGGATTCCTACAGATTCTCCAAGCCAAAGCTCCAGTTTCCAGTAGTTTTCCGGACAAGGCATTCCTTTAAATGGGTAGGGAAGATTATTAAACAAAAATCCTTGTGCTGGAATTCAAACCTTGAGAAGAAGATAAGTAGGTCTGTATATAGGGGGCCTTATCTACTCCACTTGTTAATTATCTATTAATTATAATTAACCACATTGTTATAAACCATCCATATGTTTTGGAGTGGCCTAGTCAAAGCTCGTACTAAAATCTGATTGAAAAACTGTTCATGGTTTCAAACAAGACTCTGATGTGACTGAATTATGAAGAATCTGCAAAGAAAATGGGCCATCATTCCTCCAAAATGGTGTAAATAACTAATTATAAGTTATCACAAAGACGTAATGCTAGCTAACGCCACCAAGCAAGTCCCACCAGGGGAGGATAATTATCCATCACAGCACTAGGTTGACTCATGTGCTTTTTCCCTTTAATAAACTAAGTTCTTATTTAGAAAACATTTCCTTTAGGCCTATTCCACACAATGATGAAAAGGATATATTTTCAATAATGACTTGGGAAAAAAAGTTGCATCGACATACACGTACACGGTAAGGGTTAGCATCTGTAGTATATCTGCTTTGCCTGTTTTGTTATGAATGAACATGCCATACGGATAAGTGATAGACTCAGGGAGGTAAAAATATATGTATGGTATCTGCTGTAACATACTGTAACCACATGCAGATAATCCCATCATGCACCAAAATAGTCCCAGCCCACTCCATCTGTTCAGTCCTCTCATTTCCTCTTTTTTCACTTGTTCCCATCCGGACAGCTTCTCCATACTCATCCCTTTCTGATCACAGAGTTAGTTTTTTTTTTTCCTCTAATCACATTTCCTACCCTGAGATCTTTTCCATCTGCTCTATTAAGTGTGTGATTCTGGCTATGAGCTGTGAGAGCCACTCTGTCTCTACCATAGAGCTGTAAATCTTGTCACCTTTTGTCCATTTCTGTTGCCCAGCTCGGATCTGGAACTCGTTCAGGAATAGTCTGATTATATTGCATATTCTCAGTGAAACTTTTACTTTATTGTTTATCCTAAAATGTAGTGGTATTGGGGGTAAAATTAAATAGAGCCCAAGGGTCATCAAACAGCTCATCTTCAAACTAACAACAGAACTTTGATAAATGGTTTTGATCCAAACTATCAATGGCTGTTTAGGACCCAGGAATGATAAAATAAAAATAACAGCTGTTTCAATATCCGGAGGTGCCCTTGCTCTGCCTGTGCACCTTTAAATTATAACCCATACTGTTCACTATGGGGGAATTTTGTTCCATTATTGTTGCAAGAAAAGGATACATTTTGTAAATGCAAATTTGAAAAATATTCATTTTGTAAATTAATCCAGAAATAAAACTTTGAACAACTTTCTAATCAAAAACAGGTTTTTAGAGTCACGTTGATTTTTTTTTTTTTGAAACTTCTCCTTTTCACATCAAGTTTTACAATTTGTTCTTTGTTGATCTTTTGAAATTGTGTTTTACAGATCATATTCTCCCTCTTCTGGTGACGATCTTTCCTCCGGATGCAGGAGCAAATGTTTGTATTGAGCTTGAAGGGAAGAAAATATGATCTACAAAACACAATTTCAAAAGAATATAATTCATAAAACTCTGAAAAACACTTTTAAAATAATCTCATTTGAACCAATTAAATCAGGTAAACATGTATTAAAAATTAAGTTAGTTATAAATTTTAAAAGAGTAAAAACTAAAAATTTGAATATAAAAAAAAAACAAAACAGCAAACTTAATCTTAAAACCGCTTTTTAATTGGGAAGTTTTTCAAATTTTCATTTACAGTCCAAAATCTCAGCACAGATCAAAAGCACNATATATATATATATATATATATATATATATATATATATATATATATATATATATATATATAAAATGTCATTTTACTTTTTGGAACTTCTCTTTTTCGCATCAAGTTTTACAATTTGCTATCTTTTGAAATTGCGTTTTACAGATCATATTCTCCCTCTTCTGGTGACGATCTTTCCTCTGGAGGCAGGAGCAAGTGTTTGTATTGAGCTTGAAGGGAAGAAAATGTGATCTACAAAACACAATTTGAAAAGAGTATAATTCATAAAACGCAATCTGAAAAACATACATTTGAAATATTCAAATCTGAACCAAATAAATTTTAGAATATAGAAAAAAAATCAACAAACTTAATCTTAAAACCGTTTTTTGATTGGGAAGTTTTTCAAATTTCCATTTACAGTTCCAATGAAAAGCACAGGTGTGTAGGAAGAGGGAGTTACGGAAGAGGATTAGGGCCACTGAAAAACTCAAAAAAAAGTTAACTGATTTTTAAATGTTTTTTCATTTTAATATGGGAAAAAAATCTGACTTTAATCTAGGAAATACTGACTTTTTTCTTAGAATTCTGACTTTAATCTCTGAATCCTGACTGAATTCTGACAACTAACAAACATGTTTGCATCAAGCTGTAGCCATGTCAAGAACCGGAGGCCCCTCGGGCACATAAAAAGTCACCTAATTCCGTCATTTTCCACCAATGTCTTACTGGCCCTCCCAAACAATTCACATTTTTGTCAGTGAAGCTGAGAGCTCCCACATCTCATCCTTCATGGTGCCCTTTAAGATTTAGATCCAGAATTCTGAGATTTAAGTCAGCATTGTGACTTTTCCCACATTAAACTGAAATATAATTCAAAAATCAGTTAACTTTTTTTTATTTTCTCAGTGGCCCTAATCGTCCTCCGTAGGACGTAGCCCAAGACATGTCCACAGATTTGAATAAAGGTTCCCTCACACTGTAATCGCTCTCAGCTATCCGATGTCTGACGAAGGTCATACCAAGCCAAACGTCACATCAGTAAAAATTTGACAGAGAGAGATACACTGTGCAGGAAATCTTTTTTAGAAAAATCAGTGAAATATCCATCTAAAAAACCTGTTCTCTGCTTGCTGCATTAATGAAACAAATTTCACTCCAAAGTTCTCAAGTATAATGCTTTAAAACTTTAATGTTTTGGTACAAGTTTGTCAGAGGAAGCTTTTCCCTCCTATGTAAAGACAGAAAACCCCATTCAGGAGCTCATAACCATCCTTATTTCGCGATTAACAGAAGGAACAAAACCTACTGAACAGCTGTTTTATAACTATCAATGTTTGAGCTTTGACTGGTGGAAGCAGATGGAAACTGTGTGTGGCTTCCCCTCCTTGCAGCAGTTTCAAGAAACTTTTTCGGACACCATTCTGATACCTTTAAATGAAATCAAGCACCATCACCTGTTTCCAGTAGTCACCTCACTAGTAAATAAAGTCCAGATGTGTGTCATTAACTTCACTATAAGAGAAAATATTCAGTTTCTTGATTCAGAGGCATGTTAGAGAGTAAACGGCATCATGAAGCCAAGGAAAAGGACAGGGGTGTCCTTTTAAATCATTGGATCAACAAGGGGATGGGTTATTCCAAATGAATAACCCATCATTTGGAATTTCCTATCATTTTTTGGTCGGAACACCCAGAAAGATTGACAGCTGCCTTTGTAGTGAATGGTGGTTGGGTTAGACAGAGCACATACATATGCACAACCCAGTTTTTCTTATTTTTATTTATAACAAAATATATACTAATGTATTTCCTTTCTCTTTATGCACCAATATGTGTTAAAAAGTAAAAGTGAAAATGATCACATGGTCAGGGATTGACAACTCCGGTGCCTTACAACTCCTAGATGTGAATTTGGTCCAATGCACCTGAATCAAATAGATGAGCATGCAGCCAAGTTCTTCAAAGACCTACTGATCGTTTGATTCGGATGTGTTGGAGCAGGAATGCAGCTTAAAGTTGCAGGAGACTGACATTCTAGGACAGGAGTTGTTCACCTCTGCTTTAGGTGACCCACTTGTTTTAAGAATACATGAAAAACCAGCATGAAAATACAAACTGCATCCCCAATGGTCTAAGAACGAGACTATTGACTAATCATTGGTGTCTTTTCTCCAATTGACAAAACTCTGCATCGGGAAATATTCTGTGAGAGAAAAAAAAAATCTTTGTTTTAATGCATTCAGTGCTTGCTGAGTGTAACTCACAAGCTGCCACGTGTCCGACAGTGTGAACAAATAGTGACAGCAACAGCTTTAGAATATATAACGAGCTGGCCGCTGCACGATGAATGTTGCACTTTTAATCAGTCTGTCCATTTTAGTGGTTACATCACATCCAAACTGAGTAACTCGTGACTCAGGCTCTGCTGTTTTTAATCAACAAGTGACATCATTAGTGGTCCAAACTAACTGCCTCTGTCTTTTTGACCAACTGTGTCTCAAAGCCCTTAAGAAATCTTGTGAAAAATTGCAGAAAGCACCCTGCAAATGTAGCTGAATGAAACACAGACTCTTTCATGCCTCTGCTTACTCAGATCTACAGAGGTGGCCAGTCTTTTCACAGTTTCTGGGTAATCTTCTTACAAGTGCGACGTCAGAGAATGTCTTTGTGTGTCAGTGATAGCATTGTTTGTACTTACAATCATAATGCTATGGTAAAACACCAAGAAACAAAGACACAGCACAGCGACATGACTGAAACAAAGCTAAGATCTCCAGCTAAGATATTAAGAATCAAATCAAGTTCAAAACTTGGAGAATAAAAAAAGCTATTTGGTTTAAATTAAACTACCTCTGTTCATGGAGTTTTTGCAAAAGTTGAATGTTTTTTTTCAAAAGCTAGCATTTTTTTCGTCTTCTTCCATCTCAAATTCGTGAATTCTATCAGATGAATGTCAGAAACAGCTGAAGACAGTGAGAAAAACCAGTAAGAATCCCCGTAATTTGTGTTAGCATTGTTGTTTTGTCAAATAATAGGGTTTTATAGCAGGTATGAAACAGATCAATTAGGTCAATTAACAGGAGTACAATGAAAACAGATGTTGGAGGATGAAATAGAAACAAATAAAAAGATCTAATACTCTGTGCTTATGTTCTGCAGCCTCTTTAACTCATACTTTAATGTTCCACCGTTTGATTTTAACTGCCAGATTTGACTTTCCCTGAATCATCCCTACTATAAGTTATATGTAATCATGTGAACTTAAAACAAAGTTCTGCTCTTAATCTTCCATTTTCCTGATTTCTTTATTTTTTTATTTTCTTTAGGTAAAGCCAAGGTTTTTTAAATGGTCAGGGCGTGCAGGCGGTGCAGCGGCTAGAGCATACGACCCATGTACGTCTGCCTTAGTCATTGACGCGGCCGACCAGGGTTCGAATCCCACCTGTGGTCCTTTGTCGCATGTCTCTCCCCCTCTCTCATATCTCCTTTCCTGTCAGCCTACTGTCCAGAAAACTAGCCACTAGTGCCGCAAAAACTCAAAAGAAGGGAACAGGTACAGAAATGTTCATGGAAGATGCTCAGAAGACTGCGGTTATTTCCAAAGAAGACTCCCTCCCTTGCTCCGACTAAGGAGTCTTGGAAACTATTTCAAACAGAAAAAAAGATTCAGATTAAAGCCTGAAGGGAGAAAGCTTTGTGGCTGATGAAGCCAAAAGCTTTGGAAGTCTGGCACAAAAATAAAGATAAATAAAACGAGCAATACCAGAAGAAAACCATGTCGAGTTTAAAACACGGTAGTGGCAGCATTATGCTCTGAAGGCTTTTTAAATCAGGTAGATTTGGAGTCAAAAAGTTGGATTATAAAAAGTATACCAGTTCTGTGTTGAAACCTTTGCCTTTCTCCAAGAAAGAGGACCAAGATTTTCATGATCAGTTAGTCTAAACGTACTTCCAGACTGATTTACAAGTGGAAAAAAAAAAGAGTACTTAGCCTGAATTTAAAGTTAAATGTGAATGAAAGTATTCAAGATTATTTAAAAGGGAAAAGTAGAAAGATGTCCTCAGAATCTGGGACCAAAAGAACAATCTGAATCAAAGGTGCTAAAAAAAAAGTACATTTACTGTAACAGAGGATGTTAGACTTTTAAGGGTCTACTTCCTGCTTAGCATGGTTTATTTCTGTTATTAACTCTAATCCTCTGAAGATGTTAAAGCAACCACATGTTGATTCGCAACCCTAACTGAAAGAACTGCTGATTCTTTGCATATTTAAAAGGGTTTACAAAAGATGAAAGAGAAAACAAGCTCACATCCTCAGCTAAGCTTCTGCAGGCTTCACATTTTAGGTGATCTACCCAATGACCTTAGACATCAGGTTGGATTTTTTTAAAAATCCAACAAAACAGGCACAAAGTACTCAGTGCACCTGTTTAAAGCTTTAAACAGATTTGGCCTGAGCAGGCTCCCATAGTAGAGTCAGAAAGATGCTGGAACTTGTCACGCATGCCGCATCGCTAAAACTCAC
The DNA here is from genome assembly GCF_000732505.1 of Cyprinodon variegatus. Lineage (NCBI taxonomy): Eukaryota > Metazoa > Chordata > Actinopteri > Cyprinodontiformes > Cyprinodontidae > Cyprinodon > Cyprinodon variegatus. The sequence goes on along the minus strand of NW_015150477.1, from coordinate 453,442 downwards.
TCACAGGAAGCTGTAGACTGTCTCTCTCGGTCAAACCTGGCTGAAAGTTTGAGCTGTTGTTTAAGACACGACAGCTAGGAAAATGTCCCAATAAACTCCTGCTTTCCATTCTCTTTGGGGGTTTTTTGTTATTTTTTGCAGAGTAGATGCAAACACGGCATCCCTTCACATGGATACACACACATACTTTGGTGTACGGCAGACATAAACAAACACGCAGTCAGCCTGCACATCAGTAAAAGCAGCAGGCATCACTTGTGCCAGTGCAGCACTGCCAGAGGACATTTGTTCAGAGAGCGATTCAAAGCGGGGAGCAAGAAAGCGACACACTCTCACATGTTCGTGGAGCGAATCACACGGAACGACTGCGCAGCAGCAGCTGCTCATCCTCACACACTCACCAAATCAAACACATCTGTCTGCAAACATGCTTTGCAACACCTGCCAATCTACCTCATCCTTCCCTGCCATACATGATGTCTGCATGCATGCATGCATCCCCCCCTCTACCCCCCTCTTCCTCATCAATTACCCCCAGCAGCTGGAGGAAGAGGAGGGTGAGGGGGGATGAAAAGCCATGGCAGGTACCTGTAAATGAACCAGACGCTCCTGTTCACAGGGCCCAGCGACGGCCAGGAAGAAGAGAGGGAGAGGGAGAGGGAGAGATCCTCCTCGCCGCATGCCCCCATCGCCATTTCCTCCCCTCCCTCTCCTCCTCCTCCTTCTCCTGGTCCTTCTCCTTCTCGTCTTCCAGGGAGACAGCAGAGAGCGCGAGCGGCGAGAGAGGAGGAGGAGGAGAGGAGGAAGAGGAGAAGAGAGAGACAGAGGAAGGGAAAGGGAGAGGGCCAAGCTCTCCCAGCCCCTTCATACTTAAGACGGAGAGGAGGAGGAGGAGGAATAGGAGAGAGACTGAGGGATTGAGATGGTTAGCTGTGACTGCGGCACAGAGAGAGAGGAAGGAGGAGGAGGAGGAGGAGAGGAAGACGCTGGCTTAAAGAAGTAGAAGAGATACTGAGATTGTTCACAGGGGTTTTGAGCATGACCACAAACAATCCATGCACGACTCAACTAATACGCATACATATCATCTCCATCTTTCTTCAAACTCATCTTCCCATTTCTTCTCCTGCCTCTTTTCAAGGGAGAAAAACATATTTCAGGTAATGCCATGAATTCCAGTTCATTGAAGTAAATATAACTGGGAAAAGTCTAAAGCGCGATTCTGCATTAGTCTTCAATTACTAATCTATCAAGTTCTAGACCAGATCAATCTTTGCAAGATGATGCAAGAATCCAATTGTATCCAGACAACAGGTGGAGTAAACCCTGGACAGATCAACAAAGTCACACAGACAAAAAAAACAGAAACGCAAACCGAAATCCAAAGCACAGAGAGAGAGATGGCTGCCTGGATTCAAACCTGGACCTTCTTTCTGCAAATGAAATATACACATATCCGACATACCGATAATTTACAACTCAAACACCCGATAACGCATAGCAATAATTACAGACTATGTAGTTCTACCATCCTTTCTCTTGCAGTCTATGGAAATAGCAGATGGGATTTCCGTCTGTGAAAGTTTAAAAAACATCAGCACTTTTACTTTACCTCTTCATTCACAGACTCATTCAGCTGGGCGCACATGACCCACTGAATCCTCACTGGTTCCAAAAGCAGTGCCTTATGAATCTGTGAATTATACTGGTGGAATAGCAGATATCCCCTATCTATTATCGAATAATACGGAAAGCATGTTGATGATACCATGCAGTGCTTGTCACTAGTCGATTCGTACCATCAGCTAATTTGCACAACCAATTAAACATCCGGGTCGCCCTCGATTTTATTTAGTAAGAAAGACCTAAATTATGTTTTCCCTCCTTAAAAACAGTAAGCTTACTGAACTATAACGTGTTAAAGGTTAATTATGCATTTCCTGAGAAAATAATCTTTTCTGTTTTATTATTCATCTGTGCCTGATCTGCACCAGAAATAGGATCCTACGCTACTTCTGGCAGCTACATTTTTCGGCTTTGGATTTAAAATTAAGTCAAGTCTTTTTGAGTTTTATTTTTTTCCTTTCCTGTTAGCCTTATGGTATATAGTAAATAACCTAAAGAAAGAAACAATTTAAATGCAGATAAACATGGTTTAATCAAATTTTGCCGGACTACTCTTAGCATGTCCGATGATGACATCAGACAAGCAGTTTATCAGAGAAAATGTAAAAAGCATCAAATTGTCTCAAAAAAGTCTATCTATCCATTTTCCGTCACGCTTATCCAAAGCGGGGTCACGAGAGGTGCTGGTGCCTATCTCCAGCTGTCTACGGGCGAGAGGCAGGGTTCACCCTGGACAGGTCGCCAGTCCATGGAGGGCAACACAGAGATAAACAACCATTAACACACACACTCAAACTTAAGGAGAATTTAGAGAAGCCAATTAACCTAACAGTCATGTTTTTGGACTTTGAGAGGAAGTCGGAGTACCTGGAGAGTACTCAGGGAGAACATGCCTGAAAAAGAAATTATTATTTATAGAAACCCGGATGTATATCCAGTTGAGCATGCCTAAATGAGCTGGTGGTACTGATCGTTCGTCTGGTTCGGATCGTGTAATGACAGTGCTAACTCCTGCCAAATGCTGTGTTTCTAGTAAACATTAGGGGGAGTGTTGGCCTAGTGGTTAGAGCAGTGCGCTTGTGCTCTGAGAAGGTTGCAAGTACCCGGATCGATCCCCAAAGCCTCAACTCTGGGTCCGAGCTAGACCCTGAACCCCACACTGCTCCCGCAGTGGCAGCCCACTGCTCCCCAAAGGGGATGGGTTAAATGCAGACAGTGAATTTCTCCATTGTGAGATCAATAAAGTTTAATTTCTATCTGTTTCTTTTCTGATATTGACATGGTTCCTAGCAATAATCTTTAAACATTTTCCCATTAAGTTTACATGAAATCCAAAATATCAATATGTTTTCTTGAGCTTTTATTGACTGACAAGACAAGAGCCTTTATCTTAAACAAATATCTGGTCTTGATATTGGTTCCATTTATTCAGTGCTTTCTCTAGAGTGGGAGTCGGCAACCCGCAGCTATGGAACCGCATGCGGCTCTTTAGCGCCCCCCTTGTGGCTTCCTGGAGCTTTTTAAAAAATGAATGCAAATCGATTTTTTATGTTTGTTTTAATTACGGTATGTGCAGGATGTCAAACTAAAATTAATTATGTTTTCCAATGCTGTAAACATTTGTATAATAAATAAATGTAAACAATAATTTGCGTCATAGTCATAGAGATTAGTGATTATAACTTGGAACCAGCGTGGCGCGGTGCCAGGCAAACAAAGCTGCAGGTGTGTCTCAGACCATGGATCCAAAATGGAAAAAAATGAAGATAGCTGATGAGAAAAGAGGATTCAAAGAATGGACCGAATCATTTGCTTTCATTATCAATGTTGAAGGATTTGCCTGCATTTTTGCTTTGTAATGAGAGTTTTTCAAAAAATAAAAAAAATTTTTGGAAGTGCTATTTAGAGAAGGCTAAATATACAGCT
>NW_015150477.1:447354-449072 GCF_000732505.1 Cyprinodon variegatus | reverse complement strand
CCTAGCTCTGTAGATGCTTAACACATCTAGACTCTGACATTTCTTCACCAACCCCTTTAAAAACAAACAAACTTGGAGCCATTTCATTTTAGCCCTGGTTGAATGTTTTGGGTCTTTATTGCAGCTAAAAGGAACAAATTTACTCGAGCCTCGAGTTTTTAAACTGGTCTTCCTCCAAGACTGCCCAAAGTTTAGCTCCATTATCATCAAGCATCTGAATAGCTGTCCTGCTACGAAGGAGCCATCCCACAGCATGATGCTGCCACCAATATGAGTTAGCGTTTAGCTAAAGGCTCAGCAAGGTTCAACAGCTCAATCCTTAATGGTCCATCACATTTTTATCATAGCTGCTTCTTGATTTTCTGAGCTGATTGGTGGATTTCTCCAAAGTAAACATGGTCCTGGGGGCTGACACTCTGATTAATGTTCTCATTCTCAGGTCTTTGAGTTATTTTTCACAATCTAAATATGTACCCAAATTTTTCCAAATTTGATTTGTAAACATTTTGAATAATGTGCAATTTTCCTTCCATTTCATGTGGCTCTTTTTGTGGGTCAGTCAGATAAAATCCCTATAAATAAACACTTAAGATTGAAGCTGTTGAAATACATTTGAAGTTATGAAAATACTTTTGCATTCAATAAATATTAATACTTTAAGTGGAGGAAAACTTAGACTGAATATCCAACAATCACTGCTCACTCTCTGTGGATAGTAGTCCTGTTTCTACTTATTTAATCCTTTCTGGTAGGACATAAACTAATAAATCAACAAGGAGAATAACATTTCTGTAAAAGAAGCTGGTCCAGGTTAATACTGTGTTTGCTTTATTGAACCAAGCAACGATCGGCAGCAAAATCAGCTGCTGTTTTCCAGGCTGCTGAAACTTAAACAGATTGCTGAGGGATGAACAGCAGATCAAGGCTGCTTATTAGGCTAAAAACTGTTAGTTGATTTTACTCACAAGGCTATAAAATGATCAAATAATTATTATGATATTGGGAAATTGAAAAAATTGAAACAACAGGAAATGCACACAAAAATATATTCAATTATAATAATTTTATAGTTTTACTTTCCAAAAAATTATTAAATAACATATTTGAAAATAAAATTTAATTAATTTGGTTTAAGCCAGAAATAATTAAAAAATATATTTTTTTATTCATTATAAAAATATATATACTTTTATCAATAATGAAAATATTTACATATTCAATTGCTTATTTTTAACATCAACAAGACTTTCAAAAACATGCTGATATATTTTTAATTTTTATCACTAATTTATAGCCATTCTATTCAAATATCACAGAAAAAATTGGAATTTAATTTATTAATTAGTTCTTTCCTCCATATATGAATTTGATGAATCTATTCTATATTGTCTTTATTTTTTGTTTTCCATTTGTCTAACATGTACCGATTATGATTTACATCAAAAATGCATATTTGTGCTTTGATTTAATTCCAGCTTTTCATCTTCTCTTGTTTACACTTGCTATGAATTATACAAAAGATCACCTCGAAAGAAGGATCTTTGTTATTTATCAAAGTTATTGAAAGGACAGCCTGGGAAGCTAAGATGCTGACAGCATGGTCGAAGATGCAGCAGGAATTAATGACATAAAGGCAACAGTTGGTCTATATGTATTTAAAAAGTTCCTCTTTCCTCCATATTTCCAAAGTGGTCTGCAAAATAAAAAAAAAAAAAAAA
>NW_015150477.1:441926-445184 GCF_000732505.1 Cyprinodon variegatus | reverse complement strand
CCTGTAAATATACAAAGCATCCTCAGAACCTGCTCAGATTGACTAACAGTGGTTTAGAACCTTCCTCCACATGTCAAACAGTGTCTCTAACCTCAACAGAAAGTCTAAACCATCTCAGAATCCTGATTATAATCACCATCTCCAAAAACGCAGGATGCATTTTCTTCTTCCTTTCAATCTCTTCTCTCCCGCCTCCCCCTCGAGTGCCCTTCACTGTCTGACCTCCAGATGGAGACACCGCAGGGAGGTGAGGGTGATAGAAAGAAAATTAAAAAGTGCAAGGGGGGGATCGCAGTAGAGCGATGAATAGAAGGCGAGGGCGGGAAGCAGAAAACTATCAGGAGATGCAGCCAAACATGAAAGGAGGAACAGGTGAAACGATAAAAGTAGGCCCATCTGAGGGCAGATCTGAGTCAGCCTCTGGTGCATCTATGTCCAAAAGATTCCCATCACTGCTGGAATGCTGCTTTATTTATAAATGATGTATGTGGTCATGTGTGTACAAACAAACAGGGATTTGCATAATGGAGTGGGTTTTGTGAATGAAATGACACTGTTGATGAAGCATATTAATAATATATGTGAGTTTGGGTATCAGAGTTTAGAGAGGTTGATTGAAACCACAGGTGAAAGAAAGTGTGAATAATACATGTGATCGATACTTATAGTGTTTCTGTGTACCTTACTCTGGCCTCAGTGATTTGCCATGTTGACAACACAAAATAAATTCCTTCACATTAAACTAAGGGGGCATAATAAGCAAAAGCCATAAAGCTACAGTACTAAATGGACCCAAAAAATAAGGGCTGAATAGGCAGAAAATGATAATTATTATAATTATTATTATTATTATTATTATATTATTATTGCCATTGCTTCATCCAAGTTTCTAGACAATAAATGGTAGAAAGGGTTTATTACATTAAATATTTTGTTGTTAAATATGTGTATGGCAAAAAAAAAAACAACAACAATCCAGTCATTTAAACCAGACCAGAACCTGAGTAAACATCTAATAAATTAAATATGATGAGTAAAATCAGTTGATTTCAGTTAGAAAACATCAAAGTGAATGAAACTGGGCCTTGTATTCATTGTTGGAAGAGGAAAAAAAATGTCAAAACAATCTTTACGTAGTTACTTTTCAAATAACCTGTGAAAATACTCTGGACTGATGTATTTCACAATTTGCCCTGAGGTTATTTTTTTTCTTTTTTCACAGATGTAAGAAAGACATCCAGCGTTCTGTTCCTACCTTGGAGCTTCAAAACTGTCATATGATCCCACTGTGTAATGGCGGAACAACCTTTTGGCTCGTTCTCCACGACTCTCTGGAACATTAAAGGACTTTGGTGACACAATAATCAAAATGAGTCCTTCTAAAACATTGTATGATCTGCAGGTTCAGTGATCAAGAAGCAAAGCAAATGCCCCAATTTTTTGCACATATTCTGCACATATTCCTCTCCCTCCTGCTTATTCTCACATTATCAGTTAAACTGATTTAATTTTGTTTACCAACAACTGTTTTATTGCTCTACAATTATAAAGTTTGAATCTTTATATTTAATTTAATAAAAGCTGTTAATAAAAAAAGCTTTTATGTAAAGCCAGAAAAGTACATAGAAGCTTCTAATTATCACCACTTTTGGGCAGGTTTTATTTTTGATAAAATTTGTATTTGCACTAAATATGTTGCATGCTTATTTCATAACTTATTTGGAAAAAATTAATACGGACTGAAACCGTTTGTTTAGTTGTTTTATTTTAGGATCAGATTATTCTTTTTTTGCTCTTTGAGAATTAAAGAAGATCTAGCATGAGCAGCTCTCCCTTTGTTTCTGTTTTCTTTTAATTTCTGAATTGTCCACTTTCCGGTTGTTTGACATATCTAGACATATGGTTCATTTCTTAGTTTTTTACTGTTTCTAAGATGTCAACATATAAATAAATTATCCTTGTGTTTTTTTTTTTTTTCGCTGGTCAACAAAGCAATGAGATAAGATGTATCAGCAACGGTATTTTGTTGTTTAGGCTTTGATTCCACAGAAGCCCGCTCCCAGCAGGGCAAGTCCCCTATCAGCCCACATAAAGGCAAGTATTAATTATGCAAAAATGTCTGATCTGTCAAAATGTTGCTGTGTTCACTTCACATCTGTTTTCTGTGCACGCCTACCATTTTTTTCTATGTTTTATTGGCAGTGTCAGAGCCCAACCAATAGTCCTGGCATACCTACAGTGTTTTTAGTAGTACCGTATTTTAAATTTTCTATATAAAATTTAAAAATGTTTTTTTTTGTTTTGACAGATAGTAATATATCTTACTAGATTCTCCTGCTTCACTATTACTCTGGTTGTGCTCTTATCCCCCGTAATTCCCCTGTAGGTTATCTGTTTTGCTTCATTTGTTAAGAACGCTGTTTTGCCACATTTCTGTATTTTGCTCATTCTAATACAATAACAGTTTATTCTGGATTTAAGTTTATTTCATAAATTTGAAAATAGGCTTTTTTTAACTTTCATTTTTATTGATAGTTCCCATAGGGCTGAATCAGAAGTAAGGGTCTCTGGAAAATTCAGCATTATAAGCAGCATTTTAGAAGCTTTTATTTGTTTTTATTATGTGAGTTTTTTATTACTTTTGTCTTAGTCAAGTTCTGGAGCTCTATACATGACATGATAGATGTTGTGCCCTTAAAATGACAGAAAGAGAAGATTTTATTGGTATGGATCCATACCAGGTGAACAAATTCAAAATGCAGGGTAAGTAAACAGTTATTTTTCCATGAAAGCAGCTAATATATTTCCCTATATCTGTCTTATATGCTTATGTCAAGACTATTTTTAGTCTCAAAATTAAAATTGATGTAAATATAAATTGCTATGAAGGTTTTTACGGTACATGGCTGTAGCAGCCATGTGAGCATTTAGATGTGTAGTTAGGCATTCCTGTTCCACTCTCCATAGTTTAGATGGATGTATCTTTACATGTGTGGTCCATCCAGTTGTTTTTCTTTTTTTGGTTTTACTTAATACCACAAGTGGAGCTAAAGCCAAGTTATATGGAGGATAAAAAGTGCCAAAATTAAATAAATAAACACAGCATTAAATAAATAATTAAATGTATCAATAATTAATTAAGTGTGGAATTGAATAAATAAATGTGTCATTCATTAATTAAAACCACGTCACTAATATAAAGTGCTACAATTAAATAAATACAGCGATAAACAATTAATTAAATGTGTAATTCATTAA
>NW_015150477.1:439282-441269 GCF_000732505.1 Cyprinodon variegatus | reverse complement strand
TTAATGAATTACACATTTAATTAATTGTTTATCGCTGTATTTATTTATTTAATTTTGGCACTTTTTATCCTCCATAAAGTTAAACAATAAAATAAGACAATAAAAGTAGAATACAATGAGGTAAAGATAAAATTGTTATAAAAGCAGGGAGTAAAACAAATACAAAAGTTGGACCAATTGTTTGAGGTTACTTCTATGAGGGTGTTTGAATGATTAGTGGTGATCACCTGATCGGTTATCCTGGCTTCGAAGCACCACTTCCTCAACGCAGTCAGATGGGAACCACCCAGTGCGACCTCGGACCGTCCCCTCCCAGTACCCACCCTCGCCGATACTCAACACTAGAGGGGGGGAGGGAAAGGCAGCGTGTCAAATGTAGAAAACACAACAATCAGAAAGTGTCTCACACTCAGACAACGAGGAAAACCAGAAATGAAAAGACGACAAGAGATATGCAGACAGGAAAATAAAAGATAATACAGGGACACAGACGAACATGCACAACGCCCTACATACTCACCAAGACATACATACCTGGCGACACTTTAGACTCACTCACAAACACACAAATATTCATACCTGCAGACATTAGATACAAACATATATGGAGACCTTACACTGAAGTTAGGACTGATTAACAAACTCATGTGTAGATACCTCACCCTTTACCCAAGAACATCATCCAGCTGAGGGTTTGTTGGTATTAACAGAGTATGATGGAGCTTCAAAGTTTATAAAAACAATCCTGGTTTTTATAAACAGGTCCTAAGGCCTAACCGTTAGCATTTTAAAGTTCTCTTGTTGTTTTTTGACCTGTTTAAAGGTCATTGGTTGGTATTGCCATCGCTCTGAGAACAGGACAACTCTAGAGGTAAGAGACCAGAAAATATTTTCTCTGTACTGGTTTAGTTGAACTGAAAGACATGATGCTGTTTCATTTATGAGCAGGTAGGCATCTGGTGGGTTAAACACACATTATTCACTGAATCACACCTTACACCATAATTATCTCACAAAAATATTTCACCCAAATTTTAAGATATATGTAATTCTGTTAAATAACTAATTCCCATTTACTGTCATGATCTTGGCACTGATGACTGACTTAATTTTTCATTCCATTCACCTATCTAACTCTGCCCAGTTTCTAATTAGTGTTATATGATCCACCTGCTCCTGCCTCTATTTAAGGTGCTTGCATCAAGTTATCAGAGCCAGATTATGCTCGTTCTCTCATACCAGTGGTGAGAGGGTTTTTTTAGCGTCCTGAACTGTTCTGCCTCCCAGCCACTGAGCCGGCCTGTTCCCGTCTCATTTCATTGGTGAAAATTTTTTTAGCGAACCTGAGTGTTTGTGATTTCCTGATCCTGACCTGTTCTGCCTCTCAACCACTGTGCGTGCCAGTTCCCATTGAAATGTTTTCCTGAAATGTCTTTGGACTCCTGGAGTTCTGAGCCTTCCTGTTCTGATCTGATCTTTTGGCAGCCACCGGACTGGATTCTACCTCTTTCTCAGGACACGGGCTGAACTGTTAAATCAGGTTAGTGACTCATGCGTCCGTAATCGTTCTCTGTCGGATTATTGTGGTCACTAACCAGCGTTTCCTTTTACAGAGTTTTCAGTGATAGACGCCCTAGTCGCTGCTACTCAGATCATCAGTGTTTTAAATAAACACTTTTGAATTATTCCACTTTCTGTCTTGCCTTGAATCCTCTATTGGCCTCCTTTTTTTTTTAGATAATTTTAACGAAAACCTAATAAATAAACCTTACATGATTTATATTCATTTGTATAAGATGCTAAATCTAATTTATTTAAAATACATAATGATCAGATTAATGTATTTTGTATAAATAAAGGATACTTTCTTAAAGTTAATACCAATTTGTGTATTTAACTCAAATATATAAAGCTTATTGTATTGGAAATTGTAAGGAAATGCATAAAGGTAACCCTGAATAATCTTTCAAATAAATACTTTAGTATT
>NW_015150477.1:436627-439055 GCF_000732505.1 Cyprinodon variegatus | reverse complement strand
TGTTATATAATAAAATGACAATCTTAAAATTTGGGTAAAATGTTTTTGTTAGTGTGCTCTTTTAAACCCTTAATTTCCCACAGTTTTCCCTTTTACTGATCTTTTTTTTCTTCTTTAATCCCTGAAAAATCATTCATACCCATCAAACTGTTACGCATTTGGCAAAATTGCAATCACAAACTCATCTGTGTTTATATACATTTTAAAATGTTGCATCATTGCAAATAGAGAAAAAACATTTAAAGATCTAAATTTTTTTTAAAGAATTTTTTTTCTAAAAACTGGCATGCATCTGTATTGCACATCCCTGAGTTAATACTGAGTAGAAACCCCTTCCTACTAAGTGGTAAAACGAAAACATGAGTTTTCCTTTGGACATCGGAAAACCGACATTTGTTCTCGGAGTTTCTTTTCAAAATCGGCCCGAGCATTGTGTCTTTCATGTCAATAAAACCGTTCTAATCACGCATTTTCCCCTCCATCAATCTTCACTTGACTTTTGGCTGGCTTTATTTCACCACTTTTGAAACTGCATTCCTTCGGCATGTACAGTAGCTGCCACCACCATGCTTCCTCATGGGGAAGTGGTGTTTAGGGGTGGGTTGAGTATTAGAATTTTGCATGTACTGTAGACCAAAACGTTTATATGGTTTTGGTCAAGCTTTAAAGCAACTATGAATAACTTTTAGCCACCAAGTGACGCCTGACCTGAAACAGACAGGTGACACTGCACTGTCGTAATATTGAACAGAACCCACCCCATGCTCTGGAATTTGAGCAAACTGATTTGAACCAGCTGACTGAGAAGTCCTGGAGGTTTCAATCATTCATAGTAAATTCAAGGCCACATTTAGCTCTCTGGAGTAAATCCTACATCAGAGAACCAGAAATATGACTGATCAAATATGTTTCATATCAATATTGTTAGATCTTGTCTTTCAGAGGAGCTCACACTGCCATAAAGCGGCGCTGTGGGTCCCATGACTCATTTAGTGACAAATGCATCCCTCTCAAGTTAGATAGTTTCTGCTTAGCATTGATACATATGATTAACATTTGCTTCAATGTTTGCTTTTTTCCAAGCATTCCTAATTAGATGGATGGGTCAGTAGGATGTGTAAAGTCAACAGACTCTGCCCTTGTTCGTTGCTCTTAATAATGTTCTGCAAGGAAACATCTGAATCCTTCACAGAACAGCAGATTTATATTGAGAAATTACACAGAGATGGATTCCATGTATTAAATCGGTAACCTCTGAAGGAATTTGGTTGACCTTTACAGTTCATTAAACAGGTTTTTGAAATTGAATTCCCAAAACATTATAATTATGTCCATGATTGTGACATAAAGTGTAAAAAAGTTCAGGTGGTGTAAAGCTCACGGCCCTATTTTTCATCTCTCCTTTTTTCATCCCAAAATATTTCTGTGAAAGTGTGATCACAACAGACTGGAAGCAAAACCACAAACTCCAAAACACATCAAACCTACTTATGAGGGCATATGTGGAGAAAAGGTTAGATCTTCACCTTTGACCCTGTCTCCTTTGCTGAAGCTTATTTCCCGCTCCCCCTGAGCAGAGTGCGACCGAGTCGCTACAAAGACTCGTCCTGGGACGGCGCTGTAGAGGCGTCTGCGCTGGCCAGCCGTTTGTATGGTGGTGGTGGTGGTCGGGGGAGGCCTAGTTAAAATCAAGAGAGCATTGAAGAGAATTTTGTGCTCCTGTGTAATTATATTCAAGTGTTTATTTGCATCATCAGTTGATTTTATTCACTTTAGGGAAAGAAGAAGTCAATAACAAACTTTACACAAGGATTTCCATTTTCCAGACGTGAGCTTTTAAGAATTTGAACTCTTATTTTATCTGCAAATTTAATCGATTTATTGTTACAACATTTCAACTATAAACAATAACCAATAGAGTTGATACTTTATCTTTTCTTCAGGAATTCTTATCTAGAAATCAGTGATAATCACCTCATGTAACCTCTTATCCCTACTGTTATCCTTCATCCCTGATCTCCATGTCATTAATACTTAGACCCAGACTTAATTTATTATCCGTTATTCTTACTTCTTTTATCCTTTTTCATGTTTACCCTCATCTGCATATTATGATCCAATTCTCATGTTATTCTCCCTCTTTGTTCCTACTGTTCTCATCCCTCATTCCCACCTCCTCTGTGTCTCAATCTACCACCTATGACCCTATACCTGCCTCCTCCGTCCCTATACCTGCCTCCTCCGTCCCTATACCTGCCTCCTCCATCCCTATACCTGCCTCCTCCATCCATATACCTGCCTCCTCCATCCCTATCCCTGCCTCCTCCATCCCTATACCTGCCTCCTCCATCCCTATACCTGCCTCCTCCATCCCTATACCTGCCTCCTCCATCCCTATACCTGCCTCCTCCATCCCTATACCTGCCTC
>NW_015150477.1:429310-434923 GCF_000732505.1 Cyprinodon variegatus | reverse complement strand
CCTTAATAAAAAAAATCTCAAAATTTCATAAATAAAACAACATATATTCCCAGTTTAATAAATAAATTAACTGGGATTAAATATATATATAAATGGTATTGAAAATACATACATTAGATAATAGGCATGTAAAACATGTATATCAAGCTGATGTTAGGGTATATTTAATACGCCATTATGGCTAAATCAATAATTAATTTTAATTATCATTTATTCAATTTTAATTTATTATTCCTTTTGTCGGGTTATGTTATTTGAATTACTATTGTGAATTTCTTTTTTCTTTAATGGGAGGGTGTGTAAACTTTCAAGCAGTCTTCAAGCTTATTTTCTTCCTAAAACAGAACCCTCATTATGGATTGTTATCTCTGAATCCTTTAGTCACAGGTCCACCTAAATGATCCCAATGAAACCTAAACAAGCTCCTAGAACTTCTCCTCCATAAATGTTTGAATTGACACTGCTGTGGTCCGTGCCATCAGTGACACTCCTTCAGAATCAGCTCTCTTCCCCATATGTAGAATTAGAGGCCAATTAAAAGCCGGTATTCTCAGAGGTGAAATGAGGAGACCCAGAGCAGCCAGACTCACCCCCGTCTCTGACTCTGCCTACTCCGGTCCTCCTTGTCTCCGATCCGACCTCGGGACGGGGATCGTGTCCTCGCTCCTCTGGGACTGCTGGAGCTCCGCAAGGTTCCTGTATGTTTATACCCCTGGAGTAAACAAAAATACATGTTTATACATCATACAGTGTCCAGCTATGTTTTATTATTAATGTAACCATGTCCAGAAATATTCTCAATCCATCCATGCTCATCCCATCTAAAAATATCAGATTTATTTAGATTTATCTTAATTTTCCACCTTTATTCCCATTGACATCTCATCACATGGATAATGGAGCTGGAAAAAAGCCTTTTTTCTATAGGAGTCGTCACAGCAGATCCTTCAAAGGTTTAGGCAGATTAGGAGGATATTTCCTGCACATGTCAGGATCTCAACATGGTCCAATGAGTTCAGAGGCTGACATGTTCATGGATGGGTCCATTTGTTTACTGTTTACTTTATATGTAGGAAATCTAACCAGTCCACCAGGGTCCTTAGCTTAGTGAGTTTGTCCAAAACAAATGTTGAAATTCATCTTTTAAACATCATCCTTGTGTAAGAACATGGAAATTATAACTTTAAAACCCTTTAGTGCATTGGGTCACATTTAAAAAGAGGAGGGTAGTGTATCCAAAAATTATACTTAAGTATTTTTTTCTTTCTGAAACAAAAGTATAAAGTACTCCCACAGGAAGATACTCATCTAAGAGTAAAAAGGCTACCAAGTATGGAGTAAGTCATCATAACACCTTTTTTTTTTCTCCAAGCTCAGGTCCTCTACCAGAGGCCTGGGAGCTTGAGGGTTCTGGATTGAGCATTTGACAAATGCATATTTTTTTAAATGTATCCAATGGCTAAGCAGATAGCAGGACAGTGTCATGCTGCCTTCTAAATCGTTTTTTATTTTATAAAAAAACAACTTTATTTCTCCATAATATACACAATATCGGCAAAAGTACTCAATCACCCATCGAAATATATGAAATCATGCATTCCAATCACTTTGATAGCCAGAGGTATATAAAAAAAGGCAGCAAGATATGCTGTACCTACAGAAATTTGTGAAATTATGGGGAGCTCTCAGGAGCTCGATGAATTTCAAGTAGGACACCTGGGCAGGAAAAATCCATATATATATATATATATATATATATATATATATATATATATATATATATATATGGATATATAAACTCTTCCTCACCCATCACGGGTGGTCTACCCCCCTTTTTCCTTCTGCTCAGTATCTTTGCTGTTCCTAGAACTGCACTCTTCCGGACCGAGATGTCTGATGTATTTCCAGGGATCTGCTGTTCAGCTTTCGTTCGTTTTGATGAGGTGAAAAAGTCTTTTGGCACACTTAGCAAAATTGTGCCAAAATGAGAGCTCTGCCTGAAACAATAGTCCACTAATGGTCCACAAAAAACCCTTCTGGATCAAATATCCTTCCATTGGTTCAATCAGCCCTAGTTTGCTGCATTTATAAGGAGGATGTAAATGTATACAATCTGAGGTATATCCTGGGTTTTTAAAAGGACTTTCATGGTGTTTTAAATGTCAAATCTGAAAAAGAAAAAAAAAGTAAAAAAAAAAAAGTTATTTTATCTTTAATTACAACTAAACCCCAGTCGGCCTTGGCAGATGGCCATGCATAGTGAGTCTGGTTCTGCTGGAGACTTCTTCATGTTAAAAGGCAGTTTTTTCTCTCCACTGTCACTACAAGCATGCTTGGAATGAGGGATTGCCTTCGACTCAATGAGTCAATGCAATCAGCTGTTTTTCCTTAGAAAACTTTTAACCAGTTTGACTGTATGATCTGGTGGAATCCTCTCTGTAAGGTGCATTGAGATGACACGTGACGTGAATTGGTGCTTTATAAATAAACTGAACTGAATTAAATGAGACATTGTAATGGCTGTAGCAGTGGATCCTTTGGAAAATTATCCTTCTGTTGCTATTATACTGGCACCAAAAGGTTGCACTTAGGCCTGATAATTGTGAAGCTGTTCTTGATTCATATCAGTTGTGTATTTTCACACAGACATTGTCTTTAAATCCCTCTCGGCTTACCAGGTTCAATTGTAGGGGGTTAGAGTAGGCTGCTTTGAGAAAAAACTATTTCCCAGATTGGGGCATGAATGTAACTACTATGGAGCTTAAGATCTGATAATTTAATATGTGATTAAAAAAAATGAGCATGAGGGAAGTTAATAAGTTTTTACAAATATCGAATAGCTGTATTTAGCCAATCTAGCCACTAGAGGTCAATGCAGATTTCCAAACCTTTTTAAAAACCTGAAGTGAGTCCTGAAGTGGTGAGCAATGGAGTATTTGTTTGTTTCCCTGAAATGTATTTGAGGACTCATGGATTCACTTCCAGGACTATCAGAGTCGGACTCTGAGCTGATAAATGCTGCACTGATACCTGCACAGAAACGATGTTGGTGGTCGGGGCGTTGGGCACAGCCATCCAGTCTGGCAGGTTCATGCTGCTGTCACTGTTGGCTCGAAGAAAGGGGTGTGGATGGGGCAGCCCCAGGGTGCGGGTGCTCTCTCTCCTCTGGGGGGCGTACTTTGGAGACTCAACAAAAGGAACTAGGAGACAAAAAAATACCAAACAATCAAAGCATTATGTTTGATTTCACTCAAAATATCCACTGTGTTCTTAAATTTGCAACCAGTTAGCCAGATTGACACTTATTGAAAGTTTCCTTTGCCATTCTGAACTTTTGCAGCTTTTCTCCCCTTTTCTCCTAAAATTTTTCATTTCTTTTCGCTTAGTTGTGACCAGAAATTCCTAAAGAGCTGTTAGCCCAAAACTTTGAATGAATAGCACATGAATAGATGATCAGCTGAAGGATAAAACACATCCCATGTCAAATCTTTCACTTCCTTCTATTTTTGCATTGCGTTCAAGTACTTAACTCTTTATTCTCATAAAGTATTCCTGCATGGAAACAAAGACATGGGTGGGGGATGTGTTTGTATCACATGAATAATAAATAAGAGGATGTAGATCACTTACCCACATCTGTATCTCGGTGGTTTTTTATAATTTCACCCAATTCAAAATGCCCAGACATAACAGCCACCTGATTCAAAAGAAAAGGCAAATCAGAGTCAGAAATATCAACCCTGTTTGTTTTGTTCAAAATGAAAACTATAATTTTTTAACATTTCTTTGCTTTAGTAATTCAATCACTCGTTAAAATCAACATTTAACATACACATGTCTATTATCTAATGCACTCATCACCAACCTCGGTCCTCGAGGCCCGCTGTCCTGCAGGTTTTAGAGGTTTCAAGCTCCAGCACAGCTGATTTTAACTGAAAGCTGATAAAAGGCTTTTGGTCTACTGCAATCATTATAATCAGCTGTGCTAGAGTAGGGAAACCTCTAAAACCTGCAGGACAGCGGGCCTTGAGGACCGAGGTTGGGGATCCCTGAATTCTAATGTATTTATATTCAAGGCCATTTATACACATTAATTACTGGTTAATTTATTTATTAGCTGGAATTTTCATTCCTCAAAATTAATGTGGCTTTCTTTACAAAATTAGGAGACATCTTTCTCTCATCTGAAAAATGAAGGAGAAACCAGCGGCTTTCGTATTATTTAAGAACTTAAAAGAAAAAAAATGTAATTCAACTCATTTTTTTTATTTTGTTGTTTTGCATAAAACGTCATTTTAGTTCAGATAACCTCCCCGCGTAATAACAACAGTTAAAATATAATTTACAGTATCCACGTCACTCAAGCTTCACCTGAAATGGAGTCTGTCCGCTGTTATTTTTCATGTCTTTACTGGCTCCACGGTACAGAAGGATTCGTGCACAACTTTCCTGCAACAAACCATGCAGTGCAGGGTGAGAAATATACTCCCATGATTATCACTCACTTATTTAGCTTTTTCCTATGTACTATTTTTTCCTAAAGAGCAAAATAGGGAATTATCAGAATAAAAAGTTAAAAAGTTGTGATTAAAATAAAAGACGGAATATGGTTAATCTTTGAGAAAAAACAAACTATGAAAATCAAATAAATAGGCTCCTTAGTCTTGTAAAAAAAAAAGTGCATGATAGTTTTAAGACTAAAGTGCTTTTAATATGCTTCATACGTTTGTTTTTTCTGCTCAAACTCTGTTCTGTGTCTTCTTGAGTGTCTACCTTGTTGTATAAAGCACAGATGTGCAAGGCAGTGTTTCCAGAGGCGTTCTGGGAGGACGAATCCGCCCCATAGAAGAGTAGGTGCTCCAGATGCTGCGAGTTCCCATGTTGGCAGGCCTGTGTATGGTTATGAAGGCAGTGGAGAAGAAAAAAATAAAAATAGATTAAAAACACAGGAAGACACTCAAAGAGGCAAAAGTAGGGGAAATAATAAACAAACAGGAATTAGGAAAGATGATTAAATATAAGTAGAAAAAAAAGGACCCAGTGGAAACTGACACAGAGAGAAGCACAAGGTGAGAAGCATAACGTGACACCAGATTTAATTAACACCCACACTAAACTGAGCTGGTGAGGAAACAAGTGAGATCCAATCATAAGGACCAACACAAACCTTCAGTCTGTCACAGCAAACACAGCCAGAAGACGACTACAGGGAAGTTATTGGAAGAGTTTAAGCATTGTTCTTTAAGAAACTCTAATTAGCTAGCAGTTAATGCATCTCCCAGTAAAATACTATTATATTATAGATAAAATAAAGACACAAGGGATTAATGATAAGACAGATGCTGATGAAATACACAGGAAGAACAAACAGTTTATACCTGTTTTTCTCAGCCTTGTAAATCCACTTCATAGGTGATACATGATCACATTAGCAGGATGGTTGGAATGAGGGGTGAGAGGTGGATGGATGATGTAGACACACTGGAACACAAAGTAGATTTGGAAACATGGATCCAGGCACACGTTATTTCTAACAGACCAGGACTCTGCAACCTTTACAACCACTGGGGGGTTTGTTTTGGACATTACTTTTATTTTCAGGTTTGTAGATAA
>NW_015150477.1:412347-427397 GCF_000732505.1 Cyprinodon variegatus | reverse complement strand
TCTTTCTTTGTTTTTTACGCCCCGCCCAAAATCTGTGATCTTTGTTATTTTCTGGTGCGGAAAAACGTACCTGATGCGTCTCATCCCAGCCGTTCTCGTCCCTGATGCCCAGATTGGCGTGGTGGTAAAGCAGTGTTTCACAGCAGGAGGTGTCACCCCCTGTTAGCACAGTGTGGTAAAGCGGTGTCAGCCCCCGCCGGTCCTTATAGTCTGGAGAAGCACCCAGAGAGAGCAGGACCTGCAGGATAAGGGGAGCGGGAAGTGAGACTGCACATTCCCAGACCCAAACAGGAACTGTTAGGAAGCATAAAACTCTAAGCTGCTTCACAATGTGGAGATAAGGATGTATTTTGAAAAACAAAAATATTAAAGGACAATGTATATGTAAAAGGCTGTTATAAAAAGGCAGTCATTGTCATGCGTTTTTCTCCGTTTCATTTTTAGGACACTGAAGGTTAAGTTTTTAAGAGAGGGATGCAAACATTGGGGAATGTTTACCAGCAGGGCTGTATGGCGGTGGCCTCGAACAGCCTTGTGAAGCGGCGTGAGTCCATCTTTGGCACGGAAGTCGATGTGAGCGCCACTGTCCACCAGGACCCGGATGGCCTCTCCTCCACCTGGCTCACACTGCACTGCCAGCGACAGAGGAGTCTCTGAAAACAACACAACACACGGGTCACATTTAGCAACAGAAGGATGTGTCAACCCGCTGATGAACTTTGCTTTGAAGGTATTTTCAGAATTTGAATCAGGGGCACATCCAAGTCAATCTATTCAGAGGCTCATTTTAACCCTGTAAGATAAAACTAGGTTTTAATATCTTTAAAACCAGACAGTGAAACTGCTCCCCTGAGTTCCTGCTGTGAAACAAGAACTGAGTTGGTATCAGAAGAACTGAGTGTGTCTCTATTATATCACTGGTACCATTAAATGCAGCCAGAGTTATTTCAGCCATTTAAAAACATCTTGATGATGATGATGTTACAATATCTTTGTACTTTGGCTGCATATTAGGTCATAGAAGTTTTCCTGCTTGGAAACAAAAGTGATGAAAACTTGAGGGATGATCGAAGACTGTTACAGAATAGTAAAAAAACAGAGTTCCACTTTACTCAGTAGCTCTATGCAGTTAGAGCCTAAATATGTCTAAATTGATCTCAATAAAACATACAGAAAATTTCAAGTCTGGTCTTAAATGACTTCATGACACTTATTGTTCTTTCTTACCAGCTCTACTTGGTCTGGCTCTACTCTACCAAACCTTTCAACCTTTGCTGTGATAAAAAAAAAATGAAGATAAAGAACATTGGTCGTCTCTATATTTTTTTTTTCATTTTACAAAAAAAACAAAAAAAACAGAGAATGTTATTTGTGACTATCTGTTAAAAACAGCGATCTGGGTCTACTCTCCTTATTTCAAAGATAAAGGGAATAATATTAGTGCATCTCATTGTTTGCAGTGAATTGTGCTGGCAGGATGTTGCAGTAGTTCAATACAGTTTTTCTAATATCTTATGACATTTTTGGTTGTCTATGCAGCTGATGTGGTTATAAACATAATTCTAATCCTGATGACGCTAAAGAAACATTTTTACTCAGAGGAAGGAAGGAAGGAAGGAAGGAAGGAAGGAAGGAAGGAAGGAAGGAAGGAAGGAAGGACTTCCGTTGTAAATGTTCTTTTTCCTTTCCTAAATGGAAATGCAGCCTTTTGACACAAACATAAATTGCACAATGAATAATCTTCAATTAAAGAAACTCAGCTTCTGACCTCTGGAAAGTCTGGGTTGGTGGGCTATAATAATTTTCGTTCATTTTTTCCCCAAGCAGTACCCTACTACTGTCTTTTAGAGCAGTTGTTGTGGACTTTAAGAACACTATAAGCATATTACTGTTTTGTTATGACTCTCTGGCGCCCCCGTGTGTTGTGAGGTAAGAACATGCATCACAGCCTTTAATACAGACTTCCCTCTGTGTTTTGACACTTGCTCCCATGAGTGGCAGGCAGTAGTGTTAAAAGTACTTAAATAGAAGTATAAATACTGCAGTTTAAAAACAATCTGGTAAAAGTTGAAGTATTAACTCTTTACTAAAGTAAAAGTGAAAAAGTATGTGCTCCAAAAACTATTTAAAGTTTAAAAGTATATAGTAACCTTCAAAAAAAAAAACAGCCAGATGCTGCTATATGAAATGAAAGCTAAATTTTATGACTATTTGGAAAATTCTTTGAGATAGGGCCAAGGATGAGGAAGGTCTTGTTGGTCCCCGTCTCCCGATACGCTCCGCCTGTGTCCGACCTTTTAGACATTTTAAGATCTTTTTCTGAATCATTGTAGCATGGTATAGACAATTCATGGTTGCAGTTTGAAGAACACCTGCTTGCTTCTGATGATTTCCTTTAGCTAACCAATGAGTGTTTGCGTTCTATAGATCCAATCACACTAGTTTTCACTAGATGTGGATGGAGCCAATGATCTGCATTGGATGGCCCACATGACGTGAAATAAATATTTATAAACATTAAACCGAAGCCAAGAGTAACGAGTAACGTTTGTCTTAAATATGTAAGGAATAGAAAGTACAGATACTTGTGTGGAATTGTAAAGAGTAGAAGTCAGAGGTAGGAAGAAAACTAAGTAATGGAGTAAAGTATAGATACATAAGAAGTTAAAGTTCATCCAGCTGCTTAAATACATCACCGATATGCAGAAACAGTATCCTAAAAATATTGCATCCATATATGCCTCTGTAAAAGGATATAGATCATTTTTTATAGTATTTTTAATATTAGTTTACTGTCTACAGTCATTTCTGCAAGGATAGCGGCAATAAATTGATTTAATAAATTTTTTGTGGATTTGTTCCTGTAAGGATTTGTTAAAAGCTGATATACGTCAAGTAAACCTGTTAGGAAAATGAGGAAATAAACATCAGCTGTTCAGCTGTCCTCACCACCAGTGTCAGGATCCTGATAGTTAGGATCCAGGCCCTTGTCCAGGAACTTGGCCATCTTGTCCACAGTGCTGGTTTGGATGTAATCCATAAATTTCTTCAGACTCGCCTGCATTAGAGGAGGGAGCATCAAAACGGTCAAATCTAATACAAAAACAAGGAAATGATTTCAATATCATCAAGTCAGAATTTAAGATTTCATACCTTGGTGTGCAGTTTGGCCAGTTGCTTTTCATCTAGATTGGTCTGTTTGTAAACCCTGGTTTTATAGCGGAACTAAGCCAGCAACAGAAACAGAGAAAAACAAAACACAATTTTAATCAACCAGTGAAGAAGAAAACAAAGGAAGAAACTGTCTTCCTCCACAAGGGTATGATGTAGGATATAGGATAAGATGTTTTTGCAGATGTGGATTTCACTCTGTGCATCAGCCCTGCTCTACGTTGTTGTCTGATGGGCCCCTAACAGTGCAGAGTGAGACAGAAAGAACTGAACAAACTGGTGAGAAAGGCCATTTCTGTCCAAGGCTGCACTCTGGACTCAGTGGAGGAAGTGGCTGAGAAGAGAATGCTGTTCAAGCTTACATGCATCATGGACATCACCTTCCACCCTCTGCACCAGTCTGTAGAGGAGCTGATCAGCTCCTTTAGTGAAAGACTTTTGCACCCTGTTTGTAAAAAGGAGCCCTGCTGCAGGTCATTCATCCCTACTGCCACCAGACTCTACAATGCAACACTACAAAGGCAATGACTTGTGCAATATATAATGTGCAATTACTATTTCATACCCTGTGCAATAACTGTTTGTCTATATTTGACACCCAGTGCAATAATTATATATATAACTATACATCTTTATACATACCCATGTAAAATCCCTGTGCAACAACCCTGTATAATATTCCTGCTACAAAATTTTTTTAAAAAGCTGTTATATGTGGACATATACTGTATATGTCCCATGTACCTTTTTCTTCCTTTGGCACATCCTTCTTCTGTTTTGACTATTTGAGCTGATGTAATGAGTACATTTCTCCACTGTGATATCAATAAAGTTAATCAATTTTGAAATATGGGGAATCATTAAAGAGTTCAGTTCTTTTCTGTAAAAGTCTGCATTATTCTCAGAGAAATGTTTAGGTTATTCAAATCAAACAGTTCAAAAGCCAGTTGCTGTAACTGTGGACCAAATGTACTCAAATAAAAAACATGACACCTTCTTGATTTAAAATCGTGGAATAAAGCAAAATGTTTTGTTCATCAATAGCCGATAAAATAATTATGACAAAAATATATCATGTTAAGATAATAATCTTAAAATGTGTTATTTTCTATTTAAATAGCCTCGCTGATGATGTAAAGGATTCAGAAGTTGATCATATCAACTGATATGTAGTTTTTGTTTCGCTTCCTCTGAACTTTTCTGTCATTAATGGATTTCTGATAAAGCAGATCATAATTTTGGATTGAAAAGGACTTAATATGGTTCTCCATTTTTCAACAAATAAAGATCTGAAATGTGGCATTTATTTAAATTCACTGATCTGAGTCAACACTTTGGTAGCACATGAATCTGCTTTAATCCAAATGGTCCTGCGGTAACTCTTTCTGTTCATTTAAGGTTATTTAACATACAACTGACCCTAACCCTAACCCTAAGATACAAAACAGCAAGCAACGTAGTTAGAGACATCAAGAAGTAATTATTGCACTGTTTTTCCCAGTTTTACATCCGTCCGTGGATCTGCTTTTTTCGTCTGTCTGGCTGCGCATGCGCACTGATCTGTTTTTTCGAGGAAAAACGTCAAAAACGTACGAAATACTGTGCATAACTTTTCGTACGATTTCATACGAACTGATAATGAGAATATGTTGGACCATTTGTTTCTACTAAAGAAAGCTATCCCCACAGCATGATGCTACCACCTCTGTGTTTGGACCTGAGATTTGTGCTTTGAGGGTGTGTTATCTTAGTTTTCCATATCCCTTATGTTGTTTTTTATGCCAAATAAATGAACTATGGCGGATCTGTTTAGAGAATTTTCTGCAGATTGGTTGCTTTGTTCTCTACATGGCTGATGAAAAACATCAAACTAAAAATTGTATTTACTTATTTCAGTAAAGATCATTACCAAACCTCTTCCTAGATAGTGATCCTACCAGATTGTCCTACTTCAGCTGTTGAGGTTGAGAACAGCTGCATCTATACCAAGTTAATTTACACTCAGGTGGACTTTATTAATTATGTCATTTGTTTAATCTAGAAACACATTTAAAATGATTCTGTACCTGGTATCAGTCTATTACACCAAATTCTAACAGTATAAATGAGAGCTTATGGGTTGAAGTCATTACTTGTGAAAAACCAAAAGGTATAAATACTGTGTTACAGTATTTTCCATGGCTTCTTTAAACATCCTTATTGTTAGTTTTGATAAATGTGAAAGATTATAAGTCTAATGCAGTTAACACTGCACAGAGAAACTGTCATTGCTGAAGAAAATGTTTCATATGTATGATATACAATCTGTTTTTGCCGTACTAAAGAACAGTAGTGCCATCCTCAGACAGCACAAGGTACTTCACGTTGTGTAGAGTGTTTTCTTTGAAATAGTGTCAACAAAAGGTTAAATAAGTACCTCCAAATATGGCACCCCTTTCTCAAAAGACTGTGGGTACTCTCTGAGGGGTCTCTCCTCCTCCAGGAACTTAGCGTCATGTCCATCTGTTGCTGGCTGGAAAAGGCCGTAGTTCAGGACGTCTCGCAGGGACTCGGTCAGAGAACACAGCACCTGCTGTTTGGCCTTCCATACCGTGGCATCGGGGTTAAACCGCAGACATTTCTGCAGGACAAACACATATAGATGTTTCCAAAGCAGTTTCAAAAGCAGTTAGTGAATATGAAGAGGCTGAAGCCTTTGCATTATTCTCATCAATCAGGCTCTGATTTGCATTATTCTGCATAAAGCCAAATAAAAAAAATACCCTTTAATTTGAAAAACGACTCATTTAGGATGAAATTATCCATACACTTGAAAAATAAAGAGTAACATTCAACGCTTTTCACCCTTAATGAAAAGCCTATAAAATCCAACATGGTACCTGAACTCAGTTCTGGGGCCTTGCGTCTAATGAAAGTGTTTTTTAGATTAGCATTCTATTTGTTTCAGCTTATTAGATGCCCTCCATGTGTGTTTAAACATCTTCACTGCATCCACCGTTTTTCATATAGTTTAAAGAAAGAAATAAAAACAAAAGAGCAAAAAGGTAAATTTGTGTTGAAGAATGTCTTAAAGATCTTATCTTTTTATCGGACGCAGGCTAAAAGCATCATGTCTAAAGCCAGAGACACCCCTTTTAATAATGAATAGAGAGACTTTAAACCTAAGCTGAATGAGTCATTTACTTCAAATCAAAACTCTCAATTTAAAATATCTCATGTCATCTATATATATATTTGTTTCTCTTTGTTGCTCTTTGTCATGATGTTCTTAGTTTTCATATCATTTAGAATAACAGAAAGTTTAGGATTCTTATTAAGCTCTTATAAGCTGTATTATTATGTTATACCTTTTTATATTTGAATTATGATTTTTCAGTTTTTAGCAATTATTTCACATTAAGACATATTTTGGCCACTGTTGAGCTTCATATATTACTCTGTGTCTTTAAATCTTTACAGTATTTCAATTTAGTTTGAATTTTTTTTATTTTTAAATATCTTTTCACGTTAAATTTAATGGACCTTTTCCGGCTCCAGGCTTTGACCCTAAACCGTGTTGGGCCATGAGCCTTGATAAGGGGGGAGTGGTGGCCTAGTGCTTATAGGGAATAGAGCTTGGAATCCAAAGGTTCTGAGTTTGAGCCCCACTCCCACAGCATGCCACTCTGGGTCTCTGAGCAGGACCCTTAACCCACGATTGCTCCTCCCCGGACACCCCACGATGGCAGCCCACTACTCCCCAAGGGGATGGGTTAAATACAGAAGTAAATTTCTCCAACATCAGATCGATAAAGTTCAATCAATCAATTAAATAATAAGATTATTTTAACATTGAGGACCAATGTCCATGTTTCATCTTAACATGTTCACTGGAGTAGAAGTTGCAGTTCTGATCCACAGCTACTGCAAACCTTCCCTCAGGACACCTCCCACAGAGGTGTGCCTAGTCCCCCCACTGTGTCGAGGACAACAACGTCACACCACACAGGATTTCTTTCTCCCAAGCCCCAGATCTCCAGAATGACCAAGGCCAAGTTCTGATGGTCGACATTTTAGAACCAAATTGCTGCAAAATAGACCATTTGTAAGAGCGGGACTGGAGGAGAGAGCCTCCTAACGAAGCCCTTCCATTGGTATGAGCCACATAAGACAAAGTACCCCATACCCCACCCCCCGCCATGCTAAGCTGCTAAATCCTAAAGGAAACTCAAACTTTCCGAAACAGTTATGGGGAGAGGTATGAGGTCTGGCACAGTTAGGGACAGATTCTAGTTAAAAAAATATGTTGTGAAGATTTTGATCATTTCATGTGTTTACTGATTTTGAGCCATTTCCTTACAAGCTAAAACAAGCTTTATTTCACTAAGGGTTTAAACACAAATATAATGTTAGTGTTTATGGTTTTTTCATATGCTCATTACATTTCTATTACTAATTTATGACAAAAAGTATTTACTGGAATCCTTATATCCATTTGCTGCAAGCCATTTCCAAGAGGGTAAAGAAGCATTTAACTAACGTTGACATGTTCCTGATTAAGCAAATAATTTGACAAAACATAATTTGGCCAAATAAAGTTTTATTCACCTCATGGATTTGCATTGTGAATTGGTTTGAAAATTTTCTAATCGCACTAAATTAGTGAACAGCTAATTTGATTACATCCCTAATTCTACAAGATAAACTTTGGATCTCAAACACACAATCCAGCTAAACTGAGATATCATTACATCATCTCATTGATTATGGTTTTCAACCGTGTTTTCTCTTCCTCTTTGTACATAGTAGTTTAGTTTAGTTGAGTTTCACTAGTTTTTAGTCAAGATTTTTTATCTGAAATATGTTTGACTTGGAGCTGAATGATTTTTGTTAATAAAATCTTATATTTTGAATGGAAGTTGTGGTGAATTTATTCCATGTATGTGCAAAATTATCTGTTTGACCATAATTTGAGCTCGTTTCAGACATTATTTTGTTATTCTAACACCAGCCAGTAGGGCGTGTGTTCATAAACAATATATTACAGTCCAAATAATATCTGATTAAATCAGATATTTACCACCCATACCTGTGTGGGCAATAAATATATTAAAGTTGCACAAAGACTGGAGCCCTGCGCCAGGAGATGCTGCAAATGACTGCAGGATGCTGAAGTTATTCACCTCTAAACCAGGTGGAGGGGACAGTGATTTAGGTTCAAGTGGAGGATTTCTGGTGATCAGCAGAAACGATATCAGCCACTTTAGAGTCTCTTGTGGATTTGGGAACAGACAAAATGCCTCATGGCTCAAGGGCTAAGTCACCTAAGAGTAACAGAAATATCAACCCTGCTACCAAAGCAGCAGTTTTTGGCAGCCCTCCTCTTTCCATCCATCTCCTCCTCTCTCTCTCTGCTCCCAGTGTGAAGCTGTGAAGCTTCCTGACCTTCAGGCAGCAGTGAGATGATTGGCCCACTCAGAGTACAGCCAGATGCAGGGATCACACTGCGTCTGACTGCATTAGAGACAGCCAGCGCTCCCTCGCTCACAGAACGCTCATTCAGTCTGTCATTGATCTTAGTGTCACACACACCCTGACACACATTTCTGTGTGTGCTCCACAAAACAAATCAGATCTGCTCCCGGTTTCTTTATTTATACATGTTTTGTGCAGAGGACTAACATCACATCTTCTTCTTACTCCGATCGAGCACAGCCAACACGGTCGCCAAGGCAACCGGTTCATTAGCGGAGCAAGATGCTTGTTGCTATAGAAACCTCTCTGTGTTCCCAGGGATGTGGTACAGTGATGGTGTGCCTCTGTGTTTGTGTGAATAGTGTAAGCACGTGCAGTTTTTAGTGTGTGTTGACGGGTGTGAATAGGTGTGTGTTTTACAGTACTGCGGATTAAGAGCACGAGGGGATAAAGATGTGTGCCTGTAGATAAAGTTTCATCAAACAATAAGACACACACACTCTGAGGCCTACACACGGCTCTTGCAGTAGCATCAAAGAAGCTGAAGTGAGTTAGTCTCAGAAGGAGGGAAGGACGGAAAAGGACTCTAGTCCTGCTAAAATGCAGGGTAATAACTAGACCTAGCAACTTTTAAAATTGCATTCGCTGTTTTGATTTTGTGAGTTAAATGAAGTATTGCTGTTTTTGATACACAGAGTACAAGAGTGTATCATATTCTGCAGCTTAATTGCATTTTCTCTGTAAGATTTTTCTCACACTAGAGTTTCTAGTGAGACAACAGAGCAGTCTGTACATTGTGCCATACACACGTACTCACACACATATGCTACTGTACAACAGATCCTGTTTAAGTAGAGCAGCAGATATGTTAGAGCACCCTCTGGTGGACAGAGATGGTAAACTTCCCCTGCCAGACAGAAGTGACAGTTTTATTTTCAGTTTCTCCCTTATTAAGGGGTCAACTATAAAATATTCATACCTGCTCACAGAAATGATTACTTTTTACACTAGCTGCCCTTTCTGATAAAACCAGGATTTAAACCTCAAACCCACATATTAAAGAAGCAGACTATGGCTGCATCGTTAATATGCACTAACAAAGGAAAGTTTGATCTGATCAATTGCATCTGTAAGTTAAAGTTACAGCTTCAATGTCTTTAAACATACAGACTAGAGGGTTTTTAGATGCTGAGGTGAAACTTCAGGTGTAGTGCAGATGTTCTCATCTTAAACCAAAAGGTTTAAAGCATAACTTTTATTATTACCAGATATAAATATTCTGTATTAAGGTTTGACATGCTGCTGATTGACCAATAATTTACCAGGAATCTATTTAAGACACATTATCCAGTGTTGTATTACTTTTTTGGTAAAGGTCTAAAGCAGGCCTGCCCAAAGTCGGTCCTCAGGGGCCGCTGTCCTGCAGGTTTTAGGGTTTGTCCCCGTTGCAGTTTAGCAAACATCTGTTAATTAGCTGTCAATGAAAATCAGGTGTTCTGGAGCAGGAAAACCTCCAAAACCTGCAGGAAAGCTGCCCTTGAGGACCGACTTTGGGCAAGCCTGGCCTAAAGTGTGTTTCAGTATGTTATAGGTTTGATAAATAAATCTGTATGTTTTATGATATTTACAGTAAGTATAGCTATAATGTTAAAAAAAATGTAAGTCTCCTTTTCAAAAATGATGAAATCTTGTGAAATTATCAGCTAAACTTTGCTAAAATAGACCAAATAAAGTATAATGACTAACTGTATTTGTAGAAGATAAAAAAAGTTTCTATTAGGTGTTTTTATCGTTAATAAAAAATGTTAGAATTACAAATTTACAGTCATATATTTATATTACTGTTTTTATTTATTTATTTATTTTACTTTTTTTCAAGGCTGCACTTTTAAAAAAAGATTAAATTGTCCAGAGAGCTGTTCTAAACGAAATTTCTTTTTGTTTTACACTTGTGTAACAAACTGACAAAATCTGTCTAAGTCTAAGTCTAATAGGACGTCTTCCAGCTTAACAATGATTGTTTTGGGTTTGTAATTTGAAATGTGAAAACTCCTCAAAAAACAGACACATACTTGACTGTGCATAATGTTTTCAGAATTTGTTAAAAGATTTCATATGATTTCTAGTGTTACATTAACAACTTGATGCTGCATTAATTCCTTTCCCCACGTGGGTTTTTAATATCGCTCAGATGTGAAATTCTGTCTTGCCTCCTGAAGCCGTGATCACACTTTCCCACTCACAAACGCCCACTCTCTCTGTCCATGCTGCTCTTTATCTTCCCCTGCCTATCTCTGTCTTAGACTCCATCCGCCTTCCCTCTCTTGCCGTCTTTCTGGAGCAGCTTTGCCACTTATCTATGCAGAAATAAGAGCTGCTCCTCTCTATCGCTATCTCTGTCCCTCTGGCCCTTTTTTCTACAGGCCGTGTGCAGGGGGACTACAAGTCTTTAATAAGATCTACTGGGAAATATCTTCCCTTCAAATACGCACTAACACCAAAAAATTATGTCATTCAGACTTTTTTTTTTCCTTCCACCATCCTAGTTTGTTCTGTCTCATTTTTAACTAAACACAGACCAGTTTCCTTAACTCAGAAGAAAAAAATAACCTCCTTCTCTTTATTTACCTGAATTTCTCCTCCTTCAAATCACAAAGAAACTCTGCAATGCTGCCATGTCCTGCAGTGCCAAATGGGTTTGCCTTTCTCACCTAGAATCTCTAGAATGCATTTAGGGGATAGGCTTGCTTTTTGGGGGTTGTTTTGTGCACAAATTGTGCCGGAAGGCTCCTGAAACTACGACAAGACTTCATCTCTAGTCACACAGAAAAGAAAAACCCATTTGCTTCACGCTGTTTAATATACTCAGAAGCCAAATGCCAACTCTGCTGCTTCATCGCGACTTTGACAATCTAATAAACAGGCAACCGGTTCGGCTTTTACCTCCTGCTGAGATGGGAGAATCATGTGAACCACTTGTGACACACACTTTTCACTGTTGCTGTGCAAACAAGT
Organism: Cyprinodon variegatus; assembly: GCF_000732505.1. Lineage (NCBI taxonomy): Eukaryota > Metazoa > Chordata > Actinopteri > Cyprinodontiformes > Cyprinodontidae > Cyprinodon > Cyprinodon variegatus. The sequence goes on along the minus strand of NW_015150477.1, from coordinate 415,757 downwards.
GAGTTAATGGACCGTTGCCTTTTTACATCAGCAGCCGGTTTAAGAGGAGGGACTGGTGCTGGGCTTCAAGGCCCTGAAACTCAGAAAAGCATGGTTTGTGCATGTCGGTGTCATCAGCCATAGACTGATGTAACTCCAGTGTCATGCCTCTGTGTGGTCTCACCGGCCTTGCATTAAAAATGCATGGAAATCAGAGATGCCTTCTAAGTATATGTCTGCAGCAGGGAGCTAAAAACCTTCCAAGGGCCAGAAATGGCTGTTGGACCAGCTTCATGCATCTTATCACCTTCAGAAAAAAATAGGTCCCCACTGCCCTATTAGACCAGACTAAGACCTGCATTTTGGACTAATATGAACTGTCTGTGACAAAATAAGCCTGTTCTAGCACCTTAACATGTTAGAGTTCCTCTGGAAAAACGAATCCAACAGAGCTGGTGAAAAGTTTCCCAGCCATGTTTTGAAGGTACACACTGAAGGCAGCTATGACCTCTGACCATTTTTATTTCTTCAGATCATCTGTATTTAATGAACAGTGCACCACATTTTACCTACTGCAGAAACGGTGAGTGATATCGGAGGGTCAGGATGTGTTTCTGCACATGTATTTGGAATCTGAAAAGAATATTGACTCTTTCACCTGATGATTTTGCTGGATTTTAGAGTGCTGGATTTGTTCTTATGGGTTATGCATGTATAATTAGCTGTATCTGCATTATTGGCAAATGGTCAAAATTGTTTCCAAATTATTTACAAGTTTAACCAGACTGCAACCCATTGCTTCCTCACATCAAATCTTTTTTTGCGGTGCAAAGAGGTGCGTTTATAGTGCCGTTACCTTGTTGCCCTGGAGTCTCTCTGTGTGCGGTTCATGTTCTCTATGTGCGTGCATGGTCCCCACCCCATACCACAGCCTTCCTCCCACATTCAAAAAAGGACCATTGTTTGGTTTGTCGTCCTCTCTAATTTGCTTCAACTGTATAATAACCTTTTTAAAATGTATGTTTGCCTTAAAATGCAAATATTATCTAAAAGATAATTTGAACATATACATATTATGTCTTTTTATCATGTTTTAGAATAAATCATCAATGCACACATTGCCTAAACTTGCCTATGGGTGCAGAGCCACGGGGGCAGTGCTGCTATCTCCAGCTTTTATTGGAAAAGAACCTGAAAGCCCCAGTTGCATGATCGATCAAAGTAATTTGAGAGCTACATGGTTTTCTAATTATATATTGTAAAAACACTAATTATTTATTGGTAGATATTTTTTATGTTTATAACAAAACTAACACTGAGGTAAAAATCTGTTTTCAGAATGTTGAGATCTGCTGCTGGGTACTGGAAAAAGGAAGGTGGTTTTTAATCTGTTAAATTAAAAAGTTTTATTTAAACAGATTGACTATGTCTTAAATCCATGTTTGGGGGGTTAATACTGGGCCCTGGCTATTAGAAAAATCCAACCATGACTGTCAAAGTGCAAAATGATTTCCTTTATAAAACCATGACCTCTATGTCACTTCCCTGACCATTACAGCCTCCTCCTCCTGATTTACTAGTGTTCCCTTTAGTGTTAAAGCACTAAAGGGAAATGTCATGATAGGCAGACAGACTATTTTCTTGGACATTTTGCCTTTGCCCTTTATGGAAATGTTTCAGAAGAAACAAAAAAATCCCTTTTTTTAAAATGATAATTCAATAAAAATGTATGAAAAAAAATTCTCCATTATTGCACACAGCAGACACAATCATTTGGTAATCAGTTTTTCATTAAATTGGAAAACTCCCCTTTAAGGAAATCCAACAAATTAAGTCTGTGTTGTTCTGTCACAGTTTATAATAACAACTGCACAAGTGGCTGTTAAATTTCTGACATTTTAACAGCTTCTTTTTAATTTTGGAGGGAAAAAAATCCAGCATAACAGTGCATTCTCCAAATCAATGTGAGTCAAAATCATTTTGTCACTCCACGTCCTCCTCCCTCAGTTAATAACATCTGCATTCGCGCCCTACAGTCGCTCCCTGGACTCATTACTACACAATTAGGCTGCAATTAGATTTTATTGAGGGTGAATTAGCTGACATGTAGAACAGAGCAAATATACCGGGAGGATGATGGCATATTAACAGACATTAAAAGCAGCTGAAGGAAAGCTGGGGGGGGGGAAGAGGGGGGGCTTCTCTGAAAGGACTGAGAAAAGATGAAGAATCAGATGAAGAGGTGGAGTCAAGCAGTAAACATCAGGGGATCTGATTGTAACATTAAATTAGAGAGAAAGGCAAGTAGTTTATATACCTCCAGCTGCTTTTTCACACTAATAAATTTTGTCATTATTATTGTTGGTGGCATCCCTGAGAGGCTTTTATATACTCCAAGAGCATCTTCTCTAACTGAAAGCTTTTTAAAATGTCAGCCTTTGATTACAATGAAAACATAAATTCCTTGATATGAAAAAACAATAATTGCACTCTAAATCCTATTAAAATAGATTTAACCAACTCATATTTATATTTTACTTTTCACATTTCCTACTTTTGTATAAAAAAGACAAGAAAGGGAAGCAGATGTGAGCTGAAAATTTTGAGCTATAAAAAAAAGGAGATTCTGCTCGACTAAACGTTTCTACATAAAGAGGTGGATTACTAAATGAAGCTGTTGAAATGGAGCTGAGACAAACAATGCTGGACTAAAGCCTGTGCTTATCCTGCCAGCATAACAAGGAGCAGAAAGGTAAGGAGGATATCTGGGATGTTGTGGACCCTGAGAATCATTTGTTTTAAAAAGGCATCAGGGACTATTCTACGAACCAGATTTTTGATAAAAAGTTGCCAGACTGAAAAAGTCACCAATGGGTTTTCTAGTAGAATAATTATCCGAAATTTTGGGCAAAAAATATCGAAATGATTATCAGCCACTTAGTCAACCTTCTGGACATCGTAGTATCATAGTCTTCTGGCCTGAATCCTACAGATGTGGAATATAAAAAGGAGACGCACTGTCCCCACCGGCTGTTTTGCATAGGCCTAAACCCCCTCAGCCAAATATTCGTTATTCGATGCAGGTGCAGCAGATTCTGCAACAGCTTATTTCCCACTGCCATCAGACAGAACTCTTAAAAAAAAAAAAAAACTCTAAATAATGTCACAGACTCTGCATCATACTGATAACTGAACCAAATTACGGCATATTTGCACCATATATATTTGTCGTGAAATGCTCTGATCGATGCGTTTTTGCACCATGTTTTTTTCTCCCACGCTGTTTACATTTGATCACTGATGCACTTTATGAAATGGAAAGGTTCATTTCGCTGCCAAGCTGCTGCTCATTTACTGTATGAAAACCATATTGTCAGAATCTTGCTTTGTTAGTTCCTGTTTTTCTTGGTTTTCCATTTGTTGTCCTCTGC
>NW_015150477.1:402155-412337 GCF_000732505.1 Cyprinodon variegatus | reverse complement strand
AGCTGCCATCTTGTGTCCTCTTTCCCTTGCCCTGTTTTCTCTTCTGCCCTCACCTGTTTTTAATTCCCTCGTTAGCCCTCTCTTTGTCTCTGTCCCCTTTAAAAGCCCTCCCTCTTCAGTTCCTGTTTGCTGGATCCTCGTCAAAACGTCTGTCTGTTTACCTCGTCTTTCCCTGGCTCCTAGAGTTTGGTTTCCCCTGATGTCTCCTTGGTTCTGGTTAGTGCTATTTTTGTTGGATCTTTGATTCCTGTCTCCGTACCTTTAAACTTCAATAAACCCACCAAAATTCACCTCTGCCAACTTGCCTCTGCTTTTGGGTCCTCAACCCAACACCGCTTCATGACACATATAAACAAAATTTTGTTTTGTATACACTCTGTGTATAGGAATGACAATAAAAGTCATAGGAGTCTATATGACAGTAGATGTGTTACCTATATCTGCTTTATTTATCCTCCAGATGCACGGTATTTATATTGTAAAAAAACTGTACAGTACAGTATTTCATTTGATCATTTTTTTTTAACTCTGTCACTTATTCTGTTATTTTTATACACTTTTTAAGGTCCACATTTGCATGACCACTTTTGCTGTAATATTTTTCTGCTGTAATACCACCATATCCCCACTGTGGGAGAATAAAGTGATTTTCTCTTCTATGTAAAGTAATAGTTTTTATGGTGACCTACTCTGTCTCCAACATTGATTTAGGCTCCGTTTTACATTTCTTGCCTCATGCAGTTTGGGTTAATCTTTTAACTGTAAAATAAGTAGGGGTGGGTATTGCCAAAGAAGTCACGATTCACAGGCCACAATGCGATTCTATCACGATGCATCACAATACTTGAATTATTGTGATGCATTGCAATATTTTCTCCTCCATGTTTTGTTTTTGAATGACTCGGCGCAGTATCCCGCAGCCAGAAATGCTTGTGACACAAGGCAGCGTGCGTCAACACATCCACAGCGACATCTACTGGACTGGAAGTTGTATTACACTTGTTTTTGGCTGATGATCGCCAACCATTCATGCAATTTTATTTATTTATTTTTTAGAATTAATAATCAATACTTGGCGTCAAGAATCGATGCAGTAGATCACGAAAATTAGATATTTATTTTTTAGAATTAATAATCAATACTTGGCATCAAGAATCGATGCAGTAGATCACGAAAATTAGAATCACGATGCATCATCATGACGATTATTTTGCACACCCCTAATAATAACTGAGTCTACAGAGCAATTCATGGTTGACACAGTAACAGCAACATAACCTGGTCATGAAGGCACCACACAAGCCTAAATCACCGTCCTTTAAAAAATGTGCCTAATGGTAGCAGATTGTGCTGATATACCGTGTTTAGTTTTTTTTTTTTTTTTTAAGAAAGCACTCTGTAAGATGATAGAACATCTTTGGTTTGGTTGAGAGGACATTATTTCTGGGAACTCAGAGATCATCCTCATGCATTAGTAAGAACCATACTTAATGTCCAAAAACACAAGAACTGATTGTTGACCCAAGGGTAGTTGGAGACCAGTGGTCATCCATAACTAATTAGTTGCTCAAACAGATTCGTATAAATATCTTGGACTAAAAATCGACAAATTATCGTGGATTGCTCAAGTTGATTATGTCTTCAACAGGGTCCAGCAGCGGCTACATTTTCTGTGCAGGCTGAGGGCCTTTGGTGTCAGCCAGAAATTCATGCTGCTCTTTTACAGTGCTGTTATAGAGAGCATCTTTAGCATTTCTGCCTGGTTTGGTAACCTGTCTGTCCAAATGATGTCCAAACTTACTTGCCTGACTCAAAGAGCAATGAAGTTAATGGGAGTCAAGCAGCACCCCTCACTTCAGACCATCTTCAATGAAACAATAACCAGACAAGCCCAGAAAATCATCTCAGTATCAGCTTCTTCCTTTAGGTCGATATCTTAGAGTCCCTGCCTGCAGATTGAACCGCTATAAGAACTCAATTGTTCCGCTTTCCATTAAGGCAATAAATAGTATCAAGCAGTAAACTGTGGAATTGGCAATGGTATTCAAAATTTAAACCAAACTGACAGGCTTTTTTTATGTATTCATTATCTCACATAACAGATTTTTAAAGAAGGGTTTTTACACATTTTTATTTATCTATTTTTTTTTTTATTTTGAATGTAATGTAACATGCTTCCTTATGCATTTATTTACCATCTTATAATGGAATTTTATAGCAGTGTTTTTATGTGTGTATGCAGTGTGACACTGGTGCACTGTTCGAAAACCTAGGACGCGTCCTTATAAGGTCAGATTCGAAGGCCGATTACGTCACAGCGCGGCGCCGAGGTCTGGTCGGATTCCAAGAATCCTTGTTATGCGGCCTTAAAATGCGTCCTTCTTTTTGCCCGATTTGAAGGACGGGTCCGATGTATCCTCGCTATCCTTGGATATCCCAGGATTCATTGCGAGACCAAGCAAGCCGTGATCAGATGAAAGGTTACTTGGCGCCGAACAGTGGTGAAAATTGGAAGTTCAGTTTAATATAATCCAAGTCTGTGAACAGTTCCGTCTGAGATAAATGAAAATAGTTGTTTTAATGGTTAATGAGTCAGATATGTGGCGGTAATGTTTGATTTATCTAAAGGTTTTTTATCTGTTACTGTGTAAATGGGTTTGGCTGTAATTTAAGGACAGATTCTAATATATCTGCAGTGTGGGGACTATAAACCTGATAGGATTTTTATCTTTTATTGCGGTTTTGCACAATATGCTTACAGTAATTGAGTAATTTTTGTTGTTGAATAATAGAGATTTTGCAAATTTTGAGATTTTGCAAATCAAATTTCCTTTGGGACAATAAAGTTAATCTTATCTTATACTGGTGGACATATTATCATTATGAGGGAAGAGTCTTTCACTTTACTTGTAAAAAGTTTAAAATAGTTTCTCACTCTAGAATGATGAAAATTACATTGTTATTGTAATGTCCTTTCCATATTACAGCAGCTATTGAGGTTCATTGCTGATCTCTTTTCATCCTGACTTCTAATGCATGATCCTAATATTATAGAGGTTTTCATGCTAACGATGATCAGGTTTTTTGTGTGTTTGATCAGCATCACCCGGCTGCTGCTTTACCTGTAAAATCCAACATAATCAGCAACAGAAAACGGGAATGCTTGACCTAATTTTTGCTGTCTCCTTTCCTCCACTCATCTCCACCTCCATCTGCTTCCTTCTTCCACCTTCATCTGCTACAGTTTATCTTTATCCTCAATGTTTTTTCATAGGATGTTTTATCACTCTCCTCCCAATCTCCCACACTCTCCTCCCAATCTCTTGGACTTAACATGGTTACCACTTAAATCTGTGGCCGATTTGTCACAATAAACACAGAAAGGTGAATTATTTACAGCTGGCTTTAAATACATTGAGGACGCACACAAATAACCATGCAGCTGAAAGTACCGTATGCTCAGATCAATAATAAATCACACAGCAGCAAGAGAAAGGAGGAGGTGTTCAGTGAGGCATTTATGGTGCACTGGGATGGTAAATCTGAAATATGAACATGTAGATCCATTTGCTTTCATTTCTTTGTAGTTTTTCTGATTAAGTTATCAGAGGCCTCTGTTGATTTAACAGAACGCTGGGAACAGAGTGGACGGCTAATGTGTGAGAAACATAACCTTCGGCTTGTCAAACACAAAGGTGGTCTGCATCAGCTTTCATCTATAGATGAGCAACACTCTCTTTTCTTTCTCCACAATTCTCGGCTCTCCATAATTAAATTATGAGAGTTTAGCCTCCGGCAATAATTCAGTGGAAGAAATCCCTCATCAGAGGGAAATGTAAAAGGCAAGGCGTCTGGCAGGCGAGTTGTAGAGGTGTTTTTGAACATGGAGGCAGCTGCATCTCGAGCTCTATCTAAAGGCCTTTCTCTGCTGTGAGGCTGGGCGGTAACGGCAGGTTTTCTCCTGATTATGGGCAGCCCTCTTAAAAAACAGCCACCCCAAAAAAAAGAGCTTTTCACTGCAAGGCTGAAAAGCTCTTTGGCAACATCACCCAAGTGGCTACGCTTCCTCTCCTTTACCCTCTTCTCTTTACTTCAACTTCCCTTTTTTTCACCCTTTCCAAATCCTCTACTGCCTGCACAGTTTTAGGATCAAATTCCTCTCATCCAGATGGCTCTTTTAAACACTTCAACTCTGCCTCTCGTATTTCATCTCCTCCTCTATGAAGCTGGGTCACATTGAAAGTTTCTTTTTGTTGTTGTGGGATCTGTTTATTTATTCTTCTTTTTACAGCTTCTGATGGAAGAACCAGAAATATCTGCTTAGATTTTCCTTTCAAACAGCAGTTTCCACAATTATTGCAAATGGGCCATAAATACCATCTCATATAATGATATAAGACTGAGCTAGGCTTACAGACAATATTACACATCATTGAGTAAAATTTACATTTTATATACCATTTGAAAAAAAAAAAAAACAGAAAATGGTTTTTATTAGGATTTAAATTAATGTTTTAGGAAAAAAGCTGTCTCCCCTTTTAAATTGCAACTGATGTGCTGCCAGATGTATGAAATCAAGAAATTACTTTAATAGAACCTTTCTGAGACCATGAAGAAGGTTAAATAGATCTCAAACCTAAATCCTGCCCAGCATTTGAAGAAACTAATGAACAGATGGAGAAAAAGAAACATCAATAACGGCCACCACCGAAAAGACACGGCTTAAAACCAACTTTAAACACTCATCTGATTTCTTGAAAAACATGTAGGCTTCAACTATGCGTCAAAACGCAAACTCATAATGTAGAAGCATTGTGGTATTTTAAAGTACTAAAGGGCTATAATACCAGAAAATGCAATTTTTAATGAAAATGATTACATTTAATAGTTTCATTCATTAAGCTGCAATCAGCTCTTTTAAAGACTTGATGATCTCAAGGGTCCGTAAACAGACAGCTGGATTCCTGACAGTTTGAACTGGAAATTACAACATCTCCAAGCATCTGCTTTCTCCATCCACACTTCTTCCCGGTGGCTGTCATCTTTGTAGGAATGAAGAGTTGCTTCGTATAAACAATTCTGCTCTACTTAATAATTTTCTCGTCATCTATGTTGGATATTAACCTGCCTAAACGATTTGTGAAACAGAGCAAATGGGAACTTGATAAAAATGTTTACATTGTAAATTAACCATAGTTAGGTGTGTTTTACTTTGCTACCTTGTCAGACTCATAACGTTCCCGCAAAACTGAGACACAGTCGAAGATGCGGTTTCAGAGAAGTGTGAGCTTCAGTGTTCCAACTGCTAGACACTGGAAAAACAATCTAGAAATAAGTAAAAAATTCTTAAATTAAGAGTATTTACCCTTAATTTGAGTAGGTAAATGAGACGATTTGCCAATGCAATGAATATTTTAAATCTTAAAATAGGATAATTAGATAAAATGCACTTAAAATAAGACAATGCAACTGTGTTTTCTTATTTTAAATGTAAATTGTCTTGTTCCATTTGCAAAATGTCTCTTTTACTTTCTCAAATTGAGAACAAATTCACACTAATTTTTAAGTGCAGACATATTATATGGCGTCATTTGTTTTTGGCCACACTGTCTTCCCAATCTGATCCGATGTGTTTTAAGAGTTAGTCTGAAGTTAAAGATTAACAATCCATTCCCATTGGTTTGAGACTCCATTTTATGGTGTAAAACAGAAACTGCAAATAAAAGCAAAAAGAGCAAACCTGTTGATGATGATGTCGACAAACCTGGATTGTGTGACACCAGTAATAGAACTAAGCGAGCTTAGATTGTGCACCAACACAATTATCCATCCAATACAAGTGAGTCCACCTTTAAATAACATTAAATAAACAAAAGACTTTGGAGAGACCCCTTCAATCCCATCAGGATGCTTCGACATGACCTGTAACAGCCCCTTCATGCTAAGAAATCCTCCATTAAGGGAGGGGTCAAAATTCCCCTGCGTAATGAAAAAGACTCATTGCCTGTATACTTGATGGCAGCTGTTGTTGCCAAGTGAGGCACAGCTAGTTATTATGCTTAGGGGGTAATTACTTTTTCACACATGGCTGGCTTGGTTTAGATAGATTTTCTTCCCTTAATAAATGATCCTATTTACACAGGTTTCCCTTGTCTGATGTTTAAATTTATTTTATGATCTGCAACATTGAACAATATATTTTTACTTTCATATGATAGGAAGATCAGAATCAGAGCAGTGAGGCAGCAGATGGCTTCATCATAATCTAAACTACAATGCTAAATGTAAGTCAGTAATTCCTCAAAGCTAAACCTATTATTCATTTTGTGAATTGTAATTTGAAAAATATTTTTTTTTAAAGTTCGAGGACTTTTATTTATTGTATTTTTTTTACATCAGCCGCAATCCTTTCTTTCTGTTCTTATATCTAAAGAAACATAACATTAGTTTCCCATCCATACAATATGGAGAATGTTTTTCCATATCTTTCACTTCCCACTATTGTTCCAGGGTCTTATTTAAATACATTTTATTCAATTTATTTGTTCTGCTGTAAGCTGTTATATCAAGTTAAGCTGGTGTGAAACATCTGCCAAACATTGGATGGTTCTGATGTATCCTTGGTTTCCCTCCAATATGTGAAACACAGGACACAGATGTGGCAGAGAAAACAGAAAAATGTCTTTCCATACATCATATCTTGTGTTTTAACTAGATAATTCATAAGGGATAATTGAAATTAAGCTGCCAAAAAAAATACTTAATTTTGATTATTTGATGCTCTCAGAGCAACTGCAGGTTGTATTTCCATTGAAATTACACACTTACAAGGTGTATTTAATAAAAATATATATATATATATGTATAAAGATATTTTTTCAACTATTGTTATGATAAAACTGACTTTTGTAGAAATTTTTAAATAATCTTATGTGTATTGATTAGCAGCCAATAAATGTTTTATAATAACTATGTGTCACAAACAGATCTGCTCTTCTAGAATGTATTTCACACAAAAGTAAGAAATATCAGAACTTTCTTTTAAATGCATTGTAGTAAATATTGTTAATCTGTAGCAACGTGAGCACCACAGGTAAAAAGGTGCGGTTTGGAAAATCTTTGTACATTATGCCCCATTCATATGGAGACCAGGTTTATCCACAAATTTATTTTGTCTTCTAAGCAACTATCGGCTGTTTTGTGTTACTCTTGTGAATGTGAACAATGTCTTTTTTGAAACGATGAATCCATACATCTATCTTTCTCTGTGCAAGGGGACATTTTGTGCATAAACATAAACTCTTTAATCAGCAGAAGAATCAGTATGTTTTGTCTTCTAATCTGTACAGGGGCCTTACAGTTTGTATAAAGGAGTTTGATTCCTCTAGAGCTGTCATCTCATTTCCTACCTGTGAGGAGGTCTTTAAGGTTGCTATCCTTTCTACCTCCCCACACCAGTTTCTCATCAATGTTCTGCCATGTACAGTACTATGCTGCGTAAAAAGGGATGTGAAAACTTTCTGTTCAAGACACATTCACTTAGGCTATGGTGTCTTCTCTACCTTTACGGACACAGTGTCTTACTCCTCTGATGGTTAGATTTCCATATCAGCTGCATGCACCTCTTTATCACTTTATTAGTGTTAACCTCACATGGGTTGACTGCACAAATCCAGTGTTTTTGTCAGCTATTTTGGCAGCGCCATCACTTGGCCTAGCATAAACACTAAAGCATATTCAATTGAAGGAAAAAGATGTAAGCTTTTAAATATTATTTGCAAAAGTATTGAAATATTGTGTCATGCATTTGTTTTTAGCCTTACTGAATAAATACTTTATAGAAGTAACTGATTTGCATATACACAGATTTACCTTTTTTGCCTGTTCCCCTTTACAACAGAGAATGCGTCTGTGCTTTGACAAATATATGCTTTTATCTCTTCTTTTGTACATTAACTCAGTCTAAATAGACTTAAAGTTATAGGTGGAATCCAGTTTCATGTCTGTAAGAGTCTCTGAATAGTTTCCCTCCAGTGTTGTCCTGTTTTTAGGAAACTCAACTTCCTGCTAAAAGTATCCCCATAGCAGGATGCTGCCACTTCCGTGTTTTACCATGGGAATGGTGTTTTGGTGGTGATGTGAAAAATCATGTTCTGTATGAAGACCAAATACTTTACCTTTGTTCTCAGGACTTTCTTCTAGTGCTTTCTTTACTGTATTTCCTACCTGACTTGAGGGAAACAATGAGATTTATACTAGTGAAGTCTGATGGATATTAAGATCTGAAAACATGACATTATTTCACAACCTGACCCTGCTACCTTCCTTCCGATTCTGTCTGCTATGTTCATGGTCTTTGCTATTTGTTCTCAAATGAACCTCTGAGGCCTTCTTAGAACAGCTTCTTTAATGATTAAAATAATTAAGTTTATGGCATCAGTGTAAAGATAACAGAACACAAATGAAGTTTTTTTGTATCAAAGGTAAAAAACAGTTTTAGGGTTTTGTTAATCCAATCTTTTTTGGTCTATTCATTATCGCAATGTTTTATGTCCAATTGTGCAGCATTTTAGTTCTATTCAGGAAATACATCAGAAACAAAACTAACAATTATCCACATGATTTGTCATTTTTAAGTTGAGGATTTCAAACTTTTTGTTTTTGTGTATGTCTGCTTTTGGCGTCAACTTAAGGTGAGCGTTTAGACAACCAAAGAACTTTGGATGAATTGTTGTTATTAAAGTTACTGTATGATTTGGACTCCATTTGGGTTCTGAATGTTCCTGTTGTTGTTCCTGTGTATTGACTGCACTGACCGTTTGCTTTATGTCTGGGATGCCGATGCGAAACACCATCATGGCAATGTGGGTGTCTTCAGATGGCACCGAGTTGGCAGTGCGCTCCTTCAGCCTCCTCTGTTGCTGCTGCTGATTGGCTGCTTGTTGGTGCGTGGGTCCAGGATTGGCTGAATAAGGGTTGGCGGTATGTCCCGGGTTTCCTGGCCTCATCTGTCGATCCCCAGCAGGTCGACCGGACAGTTTGCCGGACTGTCTGTGTCCCTCTCCTCTGCCAATCCGAGACATGCCTCCTCGCCTGACCTCCTCCACCATCTCCTCTTCGGCATCATCCTCCCCCTCCAGCTCACCATTTTCCTCTTCCTCCCCGTCCTCGTCTCGCTCATCCTCTTCCATTTCCTCTTCTTCCTCTTCCTCCTCCTCCTCCTCGTCTTCTGCCCCAGGATAGAGATGTCTGCTGTTGCCCAGCATCCTTTGGTGCTCCTCGTCACTGGACAGGGGGCTGAATGGCATCGTCATGGCGACAAAGAAGGCGGTTCCAGTGGCAACACCATCATTCCCATATAGTCACTAAATGAGAAAAGAAAAAAAATAAAGTTTAACTGTCTGAGACAGTGGTTTCCCAGATTGAGAATGTGGAAATTAAACAAAGAAGAGAGAAGAACAATAATCTGAAGAATCTGATGAAAGGCTTTTAAAGATTTCAACCTTTCATATCCTGCAGTTCAGAAGGCATGATGTCCATACATGCGGTATGTAGACTTCACCAACCAGCTATTCTGGATCAGAACTAAGAGAAATCAGGAGCTTCAAATAACATCAAGAGCAGACCATGTACATCCAAAACCAAATAATGTTTAGGAGCACTCTGTTCCCCACACTGGTGAAGGTTATCAGGCTGTCAGTCTTCCAGGACATGGCAACTCAGTCTAGTTTGGATTCCCTCCCTAAACAGCACTAATCTGAGAAAAGTCTTTGGACAAAGAGTAAAATATCTTCAGCCACAAGAGTACACATCCAGTTTTCTTTGTTTTTTTTCCCACCAGACACTGAAAAGTGGCAGTAAAGTAGTTCTTCATCAATCATATTAAAAGTTTTAAACACAGTGAGAACAGAGATATTTAACATATTCTGGAAAATGCATTTTATTTTATATAACAACTAAGACTAACCTAAACATAACATGTTTCAACAGTTCATAAACTGCTCTGTAGACTCAGTATTTCCTCTTTATCAACCAGTATTACACGGGAGATTATAAATGACTTATTTCTATATAAGAGGCATACCTTGTTACATTTTCAGAATTATTATTCTTGGAATAAATGGCTGTTTGGAACAAAATCTGTGATGAAAATAGGTTATTCATTGGTCCTGTTTCTCTGAC
>NW_015150477.1:397793-401951 GCF_000732505.1 Cyprinodon variegatus | reverse complement strand
TCAATGCAATCAACTGGTTTTCCTTAGATAAAAAACTTTGAATAAATTTGACTGTATGATCTGGTGAACTGTAAAGTGCCGTGAGATGACGTGTGTTGTGAATTTGGCGCTATATAAATAAACTGAATTGAATTGAATTGAATTGATTTGGCAGATATGAATAATATTTTCATCCGACCTCGGGGTGATTTATGCCGATTGACAATCAGATCAGCATGCATGTTAAGGCTTGACGGCAGCAAGTTATTCTAAATGTGATTAGCTAACCTGAGTGTGTGCATCCAACGTCAACATGACATTTCTGAGTGGCTAGACACTTTTACAGAATATAATAAAGGTTCCTAATTATCATATCGTTTGTTAAACTTTTTAATTTCTCTGGAGAAGACCTTATATTTATTGATCCTAAACCTAAAGTCAGGCCACAACCATAACTTAGGGAATCAATGCTTTAAGTTATAAAGCAGCACCCCAAGCTCTAATCATTTCACAGAGCCCTGGTCCATCCATCAACTCTGCATGTAAAAAGGATGAGCAAGCAGAAAACCTTCTTAGACATGCCAATCAAACTGAACTGAAAGGGTCCACATAGGTACACCAGCAGGCTTGTGGTGACTATGGATGAGCAGCAGAAACCCAGAGCTCAGGTAGAAGAGTTGACCCGACAACCATTTGTTGTGCACTTCCCAAATCTGATTTTAAAATAAAAAGCCATTTTGACAAAATTCCTGAAAAATATGCAATTTGCAAAATACCACAAGCAAAGAAAAACAAAGTAAACATGTGGAAGAAGCTAGCTTGCTCACATACGATGGACATTTTATTTTTTGGCCTACATTACATTTTGTGTGCAGATAAAAAACTAAGTCTACAACTTATCCTGAAGAAATTAGAGAAGCTGGCTGATGTTGATTTGTAGATGGAGGGAGCTACATATAGAGCAGCCTTGAAAGAAACCCTGTTGGATGCTGAGATGGAGGTTCACCTTTCAGCTGGACAAATACTCAAGGGGGCGGAACACATATTGACACCAAACCTTTATAATGCATTAATGCACAACTTTGTGTTTGTCACTCACAGAGATGGGAAGTAACGAAGTACAAATACTTCGTTACTGTACTCAAGTAGATTTTTCTGATATTTTTACTTTACTTTACTACTTATTTTTATGGCGACTTTTTACTTCTACTCCTTACATTTTTACACAAATATCTGTACTTTCTACTCCTTACATTTAAAAAAATTGGTTCGTTACTTTAGTTTTGAATCATTTCAATGGAGTTACCATTATTATTTTTCACATCATCGATACCAAATTCAATCTAATTGGATGGGAATCTACGTTGCATTTGACGCACCACTACAAGATGAATCGACAGATTCGGCGGTATTCATTGGCGGCAAATCATTGCAGCTTGGTGGCGGTGGCGTTAGCATAGTAGCATGGACGACAAGATGATTGAAAATGAACACAACGGAGATCTAGTCCTATTGGCAGACATCCATTTAAAATGTAGGCAACGGCATGAAAAAAGTGGATTCTACTTTTACTTTTATACTTTAAGTAAATTTACAAGCCTGTACTTTGTTACTTTTACTTGAGTAAAGAAGTTGAATCAATACTTCCACTTTTACCAGAGTATTTTTTTAAAACAAGTATCTGTACTTTTACTCAAGTACGGAAAGTGAGTACTTTTGCCATCTCTGGTCACTCACATAAAATATGCAGTAAATAAAACTATACTTAGAAGTATGTTTGTTGTAACACAAGGTATAATTGTGTCTACACATAAAAAGCTAAACTATTTGTTCTCATTTCTTTTGTTGGATCTACGAAGAAGCATACAAGATGAAACAGTAACCATTTAACATACGGCGGCAGATCAGCAGATTATCATCTGGCTTAGACAGTGTGTCTCTTATCCACTACTTTATCTTTTTTACTTTTGAATGCAAACCACTATTATTCTAATATAAGAAGAAAATGGACTAAAAAATTATAGAGGAAACAACTTTGAAAAATCTTCAGAAAGCCTAGAAATCTACTGATCCAGACAACAGAGCAGACCAGGAACTCTGGTCTCCATGTGAACAGAATTTGATTTGAGACAAGCCGCTCTGCAGCCTTCACCTCATAATAACACACTTTTCACACCTCATATATAAATGAAGCTCTTTGTGCTGGTTGGTCGCATCTTCAAAGTCCCTTTACCAGACATGCAGAATCCCCTCCTGCATTGTAGAGAAAAAACCTTCAGACCTTTTTTTTCTTTCGTTAACCACAAATTTAAAAAAGGCTTTACATCTACAGCAGCTTGGTCTTTGCAGACATGCATTCTAAATATGCTTCAAACTGCTTTGATTCCACCTATGATTTACTAAATGCTCATCAAAAGTCCATTTTAATTAAAAAATCTCTTCATTACTCTTTATTTGAGGTATCCCCCCCAACAAACACACACCCACCCTCCCCCAAAAAAGCTTTCTAGTCTTGCTTTCTGCAGTTAAGCCACAGTTTCAGATCAACGATGAGACATTTTTACATCTACATGGAGAATCTAAAGCTGCTAATGGGTTCATAATTACAGCTACTTGAATAAATTTGTGTAATTGCATTAAATAGAGACATCCTTGTTCACTTTATTTATTCATTTTAGCTGCGGGTATTTCTGACATCTCTGGTTGCTGATTGGTCAGTCTTCCAGTAAGGGTTGATGCTGTTTGTTATTCAGATGTTCTGCTTGGTGTGGAGCTGCAAACCCTGAAACGGTAAACGGTAGAGCCAAGCAGAGGCCTTCAGGGAGAGATCTGTAATCATGTTCACTCTGAAGTGGCTTTTTGGCTCTGAGGGGGATGTAGCTAGCAAGAGTGGATGATTTCGAAAGGAAAAGCTGTTATATCTATGATGCACACATTCAGAGAATATTTACGTACTTCCTTTGAGAAGTGCAGACAATTCCTTATCGGGATACTTATTTCTAGTTCCATGGCGTTTTAGTCTAACTAAACGGTAAGATAAAACGTCTAGATCACAATGGCCCTGATCTGATAAAGGTTTGCATGTATAAAACATATAGATGCATAAGAGCATGCACAAAACTGATCTACTAACAAGGCGCAAACAGTAATTGCATCTCTAAAAAAAAAAAAAAAAAAAACAGATGCAAAAACTTTCTATGTTTGCCTTCATAAATGTGCAAGACATATCCTACTTTTTTGCAAAATACTGGGTGGGGGGTTTGCAAATAACTTACCAGTCTCAATTAACTGATCAAACAAAAGTTTGCACTACTATCTTGAGTGCAACTGTTATTGTATTTTTATAATTTTTCCTCCTTTAATGTTACTCTACAGCAGGGGTCACCAACCTTTTTAAGGCTGAGGGCCACTTCAAGGGTACCGAGACGTAGGAAGGGCGACCATTACTGATCCATGAGCTGCAAGGGTTAGCGTTAACCTAAACTTTGTTCAACATATTTTTATTGTTTCTGTTAATTTCTAAGTTTATTTAGACATTGTCATTTTGAAATCTATATAAATGATTAAAAAGAAGAGCAACAGAATAAAATAAAATTTCAAACTTAGCCCACTGGTGGGTTGTTCTTTGTCTAGATGACTCTGAGGGCCCCCCATGTGGTCCTTGAGGGCCCCTTGGTGCCCACGGGCACCGCGTTGGTGACCCCTGCTCTAGAGGCTCAAAATGATTAAGATTTTCTCCATATTTTGGACCAATTGCAAAGAGGTTGGTGGCTATTTTGATCTAAATGTTGCTATAAGTCTCACTTTGGCTACTTAATCTTTTAAATTTAGCGCTTTTACTGTTATTTTTTTTACTTTAAAATACAAATATGTTAAGTGGTTTATGATTAATATTCATTATTAGTATACATTTTTATTATTACCTTTTACCTGTGGGCTGGTGGCCTATTAGTTGGAGAACAAAGCATTTGCATCTTTAATGGTAAAAGATGGCCATTTTTAAACATCAGGCTGCTGTTCTGTCTCTGAGCCTTTAAAGGAATAGTACACCCAAAACATGATTAGCCTTCATTTTCTACTCACCCCCATGCCGAACAACACTCTGGAGTACTTTTTTGATATCTCAAATGCATCTGGAGATCTGGGAGGCTTCTTGCTGTCTGCTGACATTCAAATAAT
>NW_015150477.1:395253-397044 GCF_000732505.1 Cyprinodon variegatus | reverse complement strand
ATATCAAAAAAATACTCCAGGGTGTTGTTTGGCATGGGGGGGAGTAGAAAATGAAGGCTAATCATGTTTTGGGTGTACTATTCCTTTAAGGGGTTTATGATTAATATTCATTATTAGTATACATTTTTATTATTACCTTTTACCTGTGAACTGGTGGCCTATTAGTTGGAGAACAAAGCATTTGCATCTTTGAAGGTAAAAGATTTTTAAACATCAGGCTGCTGTTCTGTCTCTGAGCTTTTAAACCCTCAATGTTCTCCATTTGCTACTGAGATTGGCAGCACACTACATCGCATAAGGGATAAAGGAAACATTTTTCCACTGTGGAACAAGAGATTTCTTTCTTCTTTTTTTCTTTGAACTCCATGTCTTAGGCTTTCCTGTTTCTTTTAAGGCCACTCCCAAACTGCTAGTAGCACATGCAAAATCCTTATTTTGATAAAATAGTCTGCACCACTTTCGCGGCTGTTATTGATCTTAGTGAGTCACTCCAACACTTTTACACACAAAATCTAGTTTATCTTCTGTCTTTCAACGACTGTCAAATTGAGCATTTTCCACAACTTTTGTGATAGACTGGAGGTTAGAAAGTAAGAAAATTACTGGCCTATAACTCATACAAAAATAGTCTTGTACAAACAATATAAGCAAGACTGTTACAGACGTCGAATTTAACAATTACAGCAAGTCTGGATGCTTGCAAACAAAAGTGCAAAAGACATCTCCATTTTACTGTGTTTTGTTGCAAATGCAAAAGAGTAGCTAGAGCTTTAAGTTTATTAAGTGCACAAAAAAGAAGCCCACTAAAGGCAGGAATTAAGTAAACATAACCATAAATAAGTGTTAACATTGATCTGTGTTTATAAAGAAGAGTCCACCATTACATTACAAGTGCTCAGGAAAGGTTAAAAAGGCTCCATTTAATGGAGAGTAAAATTAATGAGCCCTTCAGTTTCAAGCTGTTTCTGAGGTAAACTGAAAAAAATAAAAGAAAACCCAAGAATCAAAGCAGGCCTGTGAAGAAATAACAGAGAAGAGATAAAGGGGAGGAGGAACCAAACAGTTTGAAAGATTAAATGAATGAAGGAGACAAGAGACAGAACGAAACAGAGAGGGAGGGAGCCTGGATGTTTCTGCAAAGCTGTCAGAAATGTTACCCACCAGACGACGGTGCATACAGAAGAGATGATTATAATGTGAGGAAGGAATTGCTCAGCATAGTGCTGAGTAATCAGAGATAGGCAGAGCCGCTGGAGGAAACAGTAGGTGCAAGATATAGAAGGTGAGCAGCAACGAAGCCCCCGCTTAGAGCAGAGAAGAAACTTGTAAGGAGAGTCAACTCCAAACTTGAAGGACAAACATGAGTGCATAGATCTAAAAGCACAAACTGAAAATAGGTTTATAGGTTGAGCCTTAAATTTAATTGCAGCAAATTACAACTAGAACAGTTAATGCACTTGATTGCATTTAATAATATGAAGTAGTAGCAAATCACAGACACCTAAAAATAAAAAGAAGAGTAATATCCTTCAGATTTCTGTTCCTATTTGAATGAATGTTGTAACCTTTCCATTTATTAAAATTCTTCAACCAGATTTCCATGATAATGGTCTGTTTTTTATTTTCGTCAATAGTAGCTAATCAATACGATCTATTCTTTAAAAATATTTATTAAGAAAAGATACATAAAAAAATATAAAAGGTGTTAAAAATACTTACACCTTTCAAATTTTTAATTGGCTCACTGAGGTCTGCTCTCAGTAAGTCGGGTAGGATTGAGCTTTGTCTAGG
>NW_015150477.1:388625-394750 GCF_000732505.1 Cyprinodon variegatus | reverse complement strand
CACCTCATAGGCAACAGTGTAACTTTTATCTCAAATATTAGCTCAACTTGACATACATCAAATTATTTTTCAGGTCATTGTTCGGCCCCCAAGGCGCTCAAGGTTGCTCCATGCAGACTCCTCTCCTCAAAAACTTGCCTCTGTAACTTTAGGATTGGATCCGTCACTAAAAGTGACCAAGAGCGCCAATTTATTTAAATTTTAGTTCCCCTTAAAAATGAAAGCCAACTAAGCTAAAAGATTTTTGTTAGGCAACATATTTTTTTAGTTTTGATGTAGGATTTAATCCAGAGGGCGGAATGTGGCCTTTAATATAACTTAATAAGTAACTCCATGATTTTTCAGTTTGCTGGTTTAAGGCGGCAAATTCCAAAACACAAAAAGAGACTTTCATCTTATGCCAGTGCGCTGTTGTCAGTCGTTTCCAAGGATGGTAAACCTACTGGTTAAAGTTACATTATGTTGATTTAAGATCAAACATCCTAAATATGCCCCAGAGATGGAGCTTCTTGACTTTTTCTGAAGTGTCTCCATGAATCCGACTTCTGGGTGAATTTGCTTAAAGATCCACATTTGGGAAGTCTGGATTAAATGTTTTCCACCTATCTGCTAATAATCCCAATAAAAGAAGCAAGAACACATTTTCCCCATTTTGGATTCATCTTTGTGTAATATTAAAGTCAGTATTTAATTTGTAATATTCACTTCATTTTTTCCTTATTTAATGTGGTTGAATGTTTTTCTCAGCCGGGGACCTGTTTAATATAACAAAAACAGATTTTAACTAAGGAAGAAACCAACAGTCCTGCAGTAATTTTGCCTGCAGCTAATAATGATGAACGTGTTAAAGTACAAAGGAGGAAAGGAACAGAAAGAGCTGGACAGGAACAGAAGAGGAACAGAAATTAAAATGTGACTGTGACATTCATAGCAAGAGTGCGAGGTTGAAAATGGCAGATAAATGATGTTGAACCATGAAGCCTGAATGTAAAACACCCCCCCTATTTAGATCTCTGGCTTTATTCAGGCTTTAATGCCAATATCTAGGAGAAATAATTACCAATAGTTGCTTTTTCACTGATACTAAAAGTCATTCATGCATTCATCATCTATGCCCACTCATCATACCCACCGGGGCCACCAGTACCCGTCTCCAGCAGTAAGTTCATCCTAGAGCAAACAGAGAAACAGTACAAACAAATATGTATACACACTAATGGTGATTAAACGAGATCACTTTACCAACAATCAATGTTTGGGGTGCATACATGGACAGAAAGAAGATGCAGACTGCAGGAAGAGCACTGGCTGAGATTTGAACTTAGGACCTTCTTCCTGTAGATATTTCTGACCTGCTTGTTGTGCAGCCCTATAGTCAAATTCACTGAAATATAATTATTCTGTTGGAAATTCAACTTAAAAAACTCACAAACAAAATTGAAGCAATAAATAAATAAAACTAAATAAAAGTAAACAAGTCCGCAACACTTGCCCTAGTTTTATAGTGCAACAAAGGAAGAGCTAAGATGATTGTAAATTGAGAAAGGGTGATTCAATTCTATTGAAGCAATGTTTTAAGTCTTTGGCGCTCAGGCCCCGGTAGGGTGCATTGCCTGCGTTCGTATGAACCTCCATGTTGAGCAAGCATGAGTGACAATAGAGAGAAAAAACTCCCCTATGGGAAGACTCTCTTGCAGAACCAGGCTCAACATTGCGGTCTTCTGCCAGACCGGCTGGGGATGCCTTATGAATGGGAATGTTTTAAAAGGGAGGGCAATTGCAAGAAGGAGCTAGCTCAGGCTTCCCCAAAGTCAGTCCTTGAGGGCCGCTGTCCTGCAGGTTTTAGAGGTTTATCTGCTCCAGCACAGCTGATTTACATTGATAGTTGATAAACAGGCTTTTGCTGAACTGTAATCATCAGAATCAGCTGTGCTAAAGCAGAGAAACCTCTAAAACCTGCAGGACAGGGGCCCTCGAGGACCGACTTTGGGGATGCCTGAGCTAGATGAAGCTGGCGAGGATAGTGGAAAAGGGGAAGGGGAGAGTTAAATCAGTGTGTTCAGAATCAAAATCCGACACTGCAATCCAGCTTTGGAAAGCTGTTTGCTAGCAGACGGAGCTGTGGATATGGAAGTCTTTTTATGTTGGACTCTTGATGCTCATTGGATTATGAGGAGGTGCGGTTCAATGCTGATTGGTTGCTCCAGAGACGGATGAGCCTCTGATTGCATGAAGGTAAGTGATCCAGTTTTTTTTTTATGGTTGAATTTCCGCCTAGGCTTCATAAAAAGATTAAAGCAGCTTTAATCACATGTTCTCACTGTGATACTTGTTCAGTCAAAATCCACCCACATCCCACCGATCAGATCAGCCTGCTGGAAAAGAAAAATAAATATCACCTGGATTTTGATGGCATGGCAGACCTATTCATCATGCTTTTCGACTCCTTATTCACAATTTTACAGCAGATATATTGGTCTGGTCCCAAGAAAAGAGAATCCAAAGGTGCAGCTAAAGGGTAAAAGTGAGTACAGAGTCATTCGTCATCTATTAAGCCGGAACAGGTCAGAGCGGGACGGAAAATTAGAAAGTGATAATCAGGTCCCAAGAGAAGAGTCATGAGTCACACATGAAAGACCTTCATAATGAACGCATTTGAACGTCAGAGCTTTACTGTGCCTTAGATTAATGATGAAGAGGGTGATGAAGCGATTAGACACCGTCTTACACCGACAACTGATGATCATCATCTCATCTTTATATCCGACTGAGAACTGTTTCAGTTCCGGGTCATTTCATTAACCTGTTCAGTCTTCTTACTAACCTAAAACTGCATTAACCCGACTAACCCTCACCTCATTGAGCAAAGAGAGAGATTAGCTTCACACAGGGACAAAGAGCAGCAGAGATCCACTTCAGTAAATTAGATGTATTGCACAAAGGAGTGAATGCTTTATAGCTTTACATGCAACACTGAAAAAAACAACTGTACTGTTAACACATTGTGTTATGCACTGATCAGACTTTAAATAAAATGACCTGGGAAGCGACTGGTCTTTTTTTCATGACACATGTGACTGAGTGGGATATATTAGGTAAGAAGTGAACACTGTGTCCTGAGCTGATGTGCTAGAAGCAGGAAGAAATTGACAGCGCAACATTTTAAGCGAGTTTGACAAGGGCCAAATTGGGTTGGCTAGAATACTGGGTCAGTGCATTTTCAGAAATGCAGCTCTGCGGGGTTGGTTTTTGTCTGCAGGGGTCAGAATCCATCTAAAATCTTTAAAGAAGGAACAGTGTGGAACCGGATCAGAGAGGCGAACTGGGAGCCAAATTTGACCCCCATACTCAGATCCTACAAAGGTAGTTAGTGCTGGTTCTGATACAAAAGTGTCACCGTAAGGCTGCATCAACACAAAGTACAATAGGGTATCTGCACATAAAAATCTTGAAGCAACACTGGGTACCTTTTAGCCACTAGGGGGCGCTATATCTTGAAGATATTTATACACGTTTTAAGCTAAAAGAAGTAAAGAGCTAAGTTAAAGCTGCAGCAAAACTTATTGTTCATATTGAAGAAGTATATGCCATGTATAATCTAAGGATGGGCAGCAAATTTACTATTCCCAGGTATTAGGCCAAAGCTCGCAGAGGGGAGGATGAAATCTGTAGATAAGAGGGTAGAATGACCTTGCTCGCACACACACGCAGAAAAAGCTGATTAACAAGGTAGAAGCAGAAAGGCAGAGGGGGGTTCAGAGTTGCAGTTCGCAGATGCGTGCTGCTGATGCTCCTCTCCCTTTGCAAAGGCGAATCGAAGCTTTCTTTGTCCAGAATTTTTTTTATAACACTCCATCTCTGTTAAGTTACCTGCACTCGAAATAAATTAAACCACTGACGGCATTTTTTTAACAATCTATAACTTCCAGGTTTAGCATCTGGCAATGTTGCAAAATTAATCAGACTTCCTTGGTCTTTTTGAATCTGATAGAAGACCAATATATACCAGCAGACTGATTTCATGGAGTTACTTGTAAAGACAAGGCCACATTCACACCTCTAAATTAAATACAACATCAGAGAACCAAAAAAATGTCTGGTAAGTTTGATATCTTTTAACTTTTAGCTAAGTTAAGCTGGGCATACACTGTGCGATTTTGTCAATCGTTGCACACAGCTACAGCTCACACTCTACAATTGTGAGTTCACAGCTCACAATGTATGTTCTCACACTGTTCGACCCGACGCTTTGATGCGATCTAACTGCTCACACTGCACGTCCAAAAACCACGTTGGACTCAGCTCCGCAGTGAGATGGCGCAACTTGGACTCGTCTATCCAGAAGGCAAATGAGTAGAAGAGGAATATAAAGCTCACTAGAGTGAAATGCGCTGCCTTGGCAATTTATGCAATTTTGTGCTGAAAGCCCAAAAACGAAAAGGCGACGACGTGTTTGGACAAATACATGTCTGAGCTAACGTGGCAACAACGGTCTCTCAATTTTACAGAAAGAACTCTATTTCACTGGCACCCCTGCCATGCTTCTGTGTTTTCATCTGAGAGGCGAAGAAGAAGAAGAATCCTTGTTTGCGCACTGAGCGATTTGCCCATGATGGCTAACTGAAAATCAGACATGTTTGATTTTCTCCCGACCTAACGATTCCTGATTGGGAGATGGTATTGAGAGGCTGATTGTCCCTGGTTACATATTGTACACTGTACACTACATGACGCACGGTCAGGCTGAAAGTCGGCCCAATCGAAAAATTCTCGCATGACTGGAAAGTCGGCCTGAAAAGGGCGAAAAAAAACAAACAAAAAAAAATTCACACAGTGTAAGCCTTGCTTTAGCTCTGGTGTTTGATGGGAGCTGAGATAGCTTTAAAGTAGTGCTTTGGTTATATGACTCATTCATTGAAAAAAATCAAATTGTTGTTGGATTCAGTATTGTTTGGACAATTTCGTTCTTCAACATTTGATTAACAGTTTGAAGAAAGATCCTTCCATTTCCAACATGTCTGCTCCCGAGTGCAGAAAGTAATGTCAGTAAAGACCTGTGTGAATGAGTTTGATCTGGAAAATCGGTTAAAAAGTGCTCTGACCTCAATCCGCTAGGACATCTTCTTGGAAGGTGGTTAGCCAACAGTTCCTGTCCAGCATCAGTGTCTGACCTTAGAAGTTAACTTTAGTAAGGATTGTGAAAGGTTCATATAAACACGATCCTAAAACCTTTCCATAAAAGTTGAAAGATCCATGTCTCTCAGAGACAACGAAAAAAACTGCTTCAAGATTTACAAAATGTCTGACGATTACAACAATTTGAAGAGGAAATCAGCACTTGGTTTTGGCTGTTCTTGGTTAAAATCTTGCAACTTAACCAGGAATACAAGGTTTCTGTTTTCCATTTTAATCAACATGCAAAAAATATAGCAGGTTATGGGCGGCTCTGGTATCACCACAGTTGTTAAAGAGAAAATATGAACATCTTGAATGGCAGAAATACTGTAATAACAAAAGAAGCTTTGGTTTGACAAATGTTTTGACTTTAATATTTTCATATTTTGCTTTTATATTTTGCTTTTATGAATATATAAAATGTACAGATGTTCTATGTGTAATACGTTTTTATTCCAAGGTTTAAAATAGGTTGCCTTTGTGCATTTTTCTAATTTCTTTCTGTAAATAAAAAACAGGATACTCAACTGCAGAACCGTATGCGCGTAACATGAACTCCTACTGTGGGAAAAATTATGCATCTTTCTCGAAACATTTGACCGATTCTTCATTGACAAAACGTTTTTCTGAAAAAGTGTTCTTGTATCTTTTTGTTAACATAAAGTGTTAACATGAATCATATTCACTTTAGAGGTTCAAAACAAAAAATAATCCACTTACTTCCTTTATAATTAAAGCACTCCAAATTAAGCATAATAAGGATTAATGTTGGCTGTTCTGTATGTGGAAATATATGATGTTGCTGTTATTAATACATTTAATCTGATAAGTAACTCCAAGCAAAAAAACTTTTTAGTTAATATTTAGAATATTTAAAAAAAAAAGTAGCACAACTGTGAAGTTCTTCTTACAAAAGTTTGTTTAGCTCACGATTCTCCTCCCCTCATTGG